>NW_009736871.1:0-38543 GCF_000703405.1 Apaloderma vittatum | reverse complement strand
TCCCTAAATGTGAAGAAAGAGAAATTAAACTGTAAAATGAAAATAACCATGTGTACTTGTTTCTCAAAGGTGCTAAGGATGGATTAACACTCAAGAAATACAAAACACTGTTATTTTACTTCCCCAGCTTCTGTTAGTCAAGACCCTTAATTTAGTGAATACACTCATGCTTAAATTCCAGTCTTTAACAGCATTGAAAGTTTCAGGTCCTGGTCCTTTCAGTATTCTTATCATGTGCTAAGAATTGAAATAAACTTTGAAGACCACCAGCCTCACTACTTTTTCCTTAAAAGCAACCCTAGTTCCCATTTCAACTTCTTTTTATAGTTCAAGATCTCTTTGACTCTGTGTACGTATTTACCCAAGATTCAGCATAAATTCATCAGGTTCCCTTAAAGTCTGGAAACTTTTCAACTTCACTCACTGATCTGTGGGTCTGTATTTTCTCCTGATGTTCCTACAACTGCTTTTCCTCCAAAGTTACACGGATAACCGTCCTCCTCGAAGCAGCAGTACATGGGAATCCAGGAGGTTTCTGGATTGCATTGTTGACAACTTTCTGACACAGGTGATTCAGGAGCTGACAGGGTGAGATGGACCTCGTAACCACAAGCAAGGAAGAAACAGATGGGGATATGAAAGTTTGGAATAGCCTTTACCGTAGTGACCATGGGGAGGTGGAGTTCCGGATTCTGAGGGGAGGCAACAGGACAAAAAGCACAGTCATCACGCTGGGTGTTACAAGAACAGACTTTGGCCTCTTCAGGGATCTGCTTGGAAGAATCTGATGGGAGACAGCCATGGAGAGAAGAGAGGTCCAGGAGATCTGGTTGATTTTCAAGAATCATCTCCTCCGGACTCAGGAATGGTCCTTGCAAATGTGCAGGAAATACGGCAGGAGGCCTACATGGATAACCAAGAAGTTTCTGACAAAATTCAGACAAAAGAAGGAACTGTACAAGACATAGAAGCAGGACCAGGTGACCCAACAGCAATAAAGAGATACTGAGTGTGTAGGGATGGGGTTATAAAAAACAAAGATCATCTAGAGTTGAATCTGGTGAAGGATGTGAAACATTAACAGGACAGGCTTCTGCACATACATTGGCCACAAAAGGAAAAGGCTCATGTCATTGTGAGGCCAGTTTTGACTGTCTTTGAGCTGGTGGTTGGGGGAGCTTCCTAAGGATAAGAAGATAGCAAATGTAACTTGAAGAAGGGCAAGGAGAAGAACCTGTAAACTAATGAATGGTCAGCCTTACCTTGATCCTTGAGAAGGTGATGAAGTTAGTATTCCTGGAAGCCATTTTCAAATATTAAGGACAAGAAGGGGATTTAGAGTGCTTAACATGGATTTGCAACACAGAAACAATGTCTGACCAACCTAAGAGTCTTATGTGATGAAATGACTGGTTCAGTGGATGAGGTGAGGGTGGCAGAAGTTGTTTATATTGACTTTAGTAAGGCTTTCAACATTGTCTGCTATAAAATCCTCATAGAAAAACTGATGAAATATGGACTAGATAAACGGACAGTGAGATGGATTGAAAACAGGCTGAATTGTTAGTCTCAGAATGTTGTGAGCAGCTGCATGAAGTGCTGCTGGAGGTCAGTCATGAATGGCGAAAATCCGGAGAGGTACTGGGACCATGCAGGCTGTTCAGTCTGGAGAATAAAAGGCTCTGGGGGATCCTATCAGTGCATACAGATATTTGATGGGGAGGGGTAAAGAAGAAGGAGACAGACTTCTCAGTGGTGCCCAGTGATGTCATAAGCAGCCATGGACACAAACTGACAGGAAACTCCATTTAAATGTAAAAGAAAACATAGTGTGGTCAAGCCCTGGCACGGGTTGCCCAGAGAGGTTGTCTCCATCCTTGGCATCATTAAAGACACGACTGGATACAGTCCTGGGCAACTTGATCTAGCTGTCAATGTTTTAAACAGAGAGTTGGATTAGGCAATCTCCAGGAGTCCTCGCTTTTAGCTATCCTGTTTGATTCTGTGAAGTGGATTTTCAGGGTTCATCCATGTGAGCTCTTGCAAAGTGACAAGGGAAGTCTCTTTACTTAGCAGCCACCTCTGTATCTTTCATGGACACTTATCTCCTACTCTGAATTTGTCTTGGTATCACAGTCTTTCCTGTGCTAAACATAGATGTCCACAGAGCTTCAATCACTTGCAAAGCTTTGGCTGTGATAAGTCATTCTTCCTCGATGGCCTTAAAGGAAAGAGATTTGTTTGGATTTTTAGGGCAAAATCCAAAGGACTTCTACTGCTAACCTAATTCTAGTTTGCTCTTGTCATTTACAGATTTGCAAAAAATCAAATCCAATCTATCTAAACTTTTTAATTAAGTTGAACTGTGTTTGATATGTCAGTTTATGTCTGTACTGCCCCAAGAGACTCCCTGTGGAGTGTGCTACTGCTAGTGTTCTTCGGCTTCTTTAATGTTGTACATGACTCTGGAAAGGAAACACAGGACCCACTACCTTCAATATTCTGTATTCTATACTCAGATGAACAAATTGGTGTAGTGGAATAAATGACCCAGTTAGTGATAGTGATGAGGTCGATGCTTCAGCTGCACCATACTGTGACAGACAAGCTGAAGAACTGATGAAGGCTGACGTTGAAACCTCTGGCTTGGAGGCAATGCATGTGGCATTTGTGAGAGGTTTGCAGTCGAGAACACTGGCATTGGGTACTGCAGCTTCTTAGTGGGAGCCTCACTATGGTAAAGCAGGTGAAATGCCACAAATCTGCAGCTGTGTACTTGTGCATAGCAAGCTGAGACCTTCCTCGTCCTCACACATCCCTTCTGGGGCCAGGAAACTTAATAAGTCCTTTATGACCTTCCCCTTGCACTCTGCTTAGGAAATGAGGTAAGAGACTGTAACTGTGAAGTAACAGGACAGCCAGATCCTGTCACATGCAGCTAGAAAGTTGATGGTCATCAGGGCATGTGTATACCAGGTGGAGAAAAGGTAACTTCTGCTTTTTTGATATTCTCAAAACCACTCAATGAGTTATCTTACAACCTGAGAGACCCAGAAGGGAGTTTTAGCTCTGCCACAAGTTGTCCCTGTCAGGCTGGTGTCAGAGCTCCATGGAAAGTTTGGAGTGAACTTGAATGCCACAAAAATCACACACACATCACTATTCCCTTCCATTGTATGTTATGACATGCATTCTCCCCTCTGTGTTTCCTGCTAGAGCTCAGGGTTTCAAAAGCACAGGAATCCAAGAGAGGACAGGGGAAAACCAGCTCCTGTTTTGTCACTGACTGCTGCCCGTTTTCTTCACTGGCTTTCAGCTGTGTGATCATTCTTGTTTGGCAAGTGGGACACTTTCCACTCCCTGGTATTATTTGACTCATGGGCTTAAAATTTGGAAATAACTTCTGAAATGTGCTGATATGTTTTGCGAAGTATATCAATATTGCATATCTAAAACATGCCTGCGAGGGATCTTATGTTTCTTTCTTTGACAAGATGATGAGACAGAGAACAATCACAGACTCGTTGCAGCAGAGTCGGATGTGCTGTAGGAAGCCAAGAGCAGGGCAGGATGCCTCTCCAAGAATCAAAGAGGAAGTTGCATACCTGCATTACTGAGAGATGACACATTGCTCCTGGAGTCTGTATGAGTAACTGTGACTTTCACAGAGAAAAGCAAATAAACCTCCTGAAGAAATACATATGGTTTGCAGGAGCCATGGCTTCCTCTTGAGTAAGATGCAGCCCTCAAATTCTGTTGTGATTTTTCAGGGTTAGGTAAACCACACAGGTGGTCTTGGCACTGGTTTCATTTCATTTACTCTTTCCACACTATATCTAAGGGGTAGCACTAAGGCCATGTAGCAGGAATGCAGCCACAGGAATGGAGGCTGTGTCCATCCCAGCTGCAGGCAGAGAAGAAAGCAGAGGGTACAAAGACAAATTGTCATGGCTGGAACAAAAGTGTAAGGATTAGCTGAAGCTGTGCCTCTACTGGTTCCCTTTTCTCTCATCTCTGGGTGGCCAGTGGCATAGCTTTTCTTCTTGTCTTGACTGCTACTTCTCAGAGGCTATTCCCAACGGTAGCACCCTTTGAGGAAGGAGGCCTGTTCAGTGACTGGAAGGCTAAAAGGAACTGGTGGTGATGAGCAGCAGCAAGACAACCTGGGAAGAGGCTGATGGCTTTTTACAGGAGCTGGCACCTCAACAAACAATTTATGCTTTTCATATCTATGTGCAGCTTTGGGCATGTCTCAAAACAGAAGTCTAAATTAGCTTTGAATAAAACGGTGTCACCCGTACTGACTGAAACAAAACTGCTTCTGAGAGGTCTTGATAGCCTCAGCAGCAGTGGAGATGTAAAGAGAGAAGAAAGGGAAACCAGAAATAACTGAGTGTCCCCCCGTGTCTCCAGTCTGTCTAGGTACTCATGAACATGCTCTAAAGGTGCAGAGGCTGTTATGTATCCCAAACAGCTCAGATGCTGGCTGATGATACCAGTTGTTTGTTTTTTGTAGAAAGAGAAGGTTTGTTTGGGTTTTTTTACTAGAGAAGTTAAGGAGGATACACCCACCATCACTCCCCCTGAGCAGAATATGTGCTAATTTCCTACCACACACTAGTAAACAGCCCCAGTTCTGCACATCATCCCGTCTCATCCAGGGTGTCTCTGTTTCCAGCCATGAAGATGTGGCATCAAAGTGCGTGTAGCCAGTATTCCTTCTTATGGCCATTGCTCAGCACAGAGCCATGGGTCTTACGTGGCTGATGACATCCAAACCTGGGTCAATATAGAGAGAAATTAACCCCCTTTTCAGGAACTGCTGTTTACAAACTGTACTACCCAAGAACTTTGCAAATGTTGGTGATCACCTCTGCACAACAGAGCTGGAGAATACATAAGACAACCTTTCTGAAGTATATGCTCTTTTGTATGCCCTTTTCAAGACATCTAGGATTCAGACGACAGTGTGCAGAATTGTACTGTCTGCAACACAACCAAGTGTGTACTTTCTAGCCGGGACACTGCAAGCGCTGCAGTGCAGCTCACTTCTTCCTAAAGGAGGTGTCTAAAGTACCTTAGATGAGTCACTGCAGAAATATGTTTCCCTCCTTTGACTGTAAAAGGAGTGACTACTCTTGGAGGAAGATGGGATGTCTGGAGTGAGGTGGCATGAACCCCATTATGAGGCTGGAGTACAGCATGGTGCTTTGCAAGTACAGTCTGCAGCTCTTATCCTGTTTTGTTCTCCCTGAGCTCCTGGCATGGACGTTCTCAGGTCTCTGTCCGAAATCAGGGAGCAGACAGTCAGTGATCACTGTGGATATTTGGGTGTCAAGGCTGTCAGTAGTGCAGTAATCATCTTTCTTGTTGTGGTAGACCACTCTATCTTTCTAGGGAGCCCTGACTCATGTAGTCGTCAATCCTCACCTTCACAGCACAAGATGCTGAGGATTCACAGAATAAAACTGGAAATGCTCTGGGATTCATTGTGGACCTAAGACTCACAGATATATGATGGAAAAGTTTAAGTGTAACAAAATCAGAAGTGATCAAAACCCATGCATAATTTCCAGAGGGCAGAATCAGATCCTGTTGCAGTCCTGGGTTAGGTTAGCTCAGGTATCCATCCAGTACATGTTCTCTAATTACCTAAGTTTACCCTCCCCAGTCTGTTTCAGATGCTTTTTGACCCCTCCTGATAACTCTAGTTGATTATCTAGTTTTCAGAAGACTCGGCCTTACAGGGAGACACAGCAGTGTACTCCCAACCCCTGCTGGGGTCCAGCTTTGCTACCAAAGCATCTGTGGCCTCTCAGACCTCTTGGCTGGGGCTGCTGTGAAACCTGTCTAAGACATGTCACTCTGGTTATGACTGAAGACTTGGAAACCAGGATCTTGAATGCACTGAGTGGAGAAGTGTTTCCACAAACAGCATAGCTGAAAGGTCCGAGGTGAGCAGTAGTCCTTGACAAGAGGCGAGCAGTGAATGTCTAGGGAAGAGTTTACAGGTGGCTCAGCTAGATTTGGAAGATGTTGTGCACCTGTGGGTTCTAGAAGTGCAGCAAAGAGGAGTGGAGGGAAAGCCATGACCGTGTCTTCTCCTCTTGCCTCTCTCTTCTAAGAAACAGCTGAAATGGAGCTGCCTGTTGACAGGTAGGGGAAACTGACTGTGCTGACTGGTCCTTGCCATGGGCATGAGGGTGTTTGATGCCAGCTGGGATGTGAGGGCCCACAGAGGAGGTGCGAATTCTTCCACTTGCCCTCTGCCTTGTGGGGCACTTGCGAAGGGACAAGAACATGCCTGCTGTGGGCTTATTGTAAAGGTGGTCCAGAGCACTCCTTTTTGCAGCAGAATGTTGTACCTGCGTAACACCCTAGCTAGAGTAGGTGTATCTACAGACAATCTCTGTGCACCCTTTTACTCAACGTTTCTGCACAAGCCCCTGAGAAGAGCCTGTGGGATTCACCTTTGTTTGTGCCTGGAGCACATCCCGCTCGTGGGCTTTGGAGGTTATCTGTCTCCAGCACTGGCCTCAGGGACACACCAGGGAGCTTGGCTTGCAGTAGAGAGAGGGAGCGAGAAAGAGTTGCCATCTGCTAACACTCTGAGGATAAACAGACTGTTTTTCCATTACCGCACTGTTTGTGTTGCGGAAGTACTGGAGGACACATTTCCAGTCTGTGGCCCTGTCTGTTTACTTGCTGTGAAGGGGCTTGGAGGGGGAGCAAAGGCAGCATGACCTGGTGATCTAACGTGTTAACTGCCTTCATTAACTTCTACCTTGTCAGTTCCCAAAAGTAAGTGCAAACGCTGGGTGGACATTGAAAGGACCCCAGAGCTGCACAGAGGAATGCCCCAAAACTCCAGCTTCTCTGCTACAGCCTTTGCTTAGCACTTAACTCACAGATGAACACAAATGCCAACATTTATGGCTTGTCTTGTCTTGCTGTATGACTGTTTTCCTCAGAAAAGTAGACTATGAATCTTCTCCATCTTGTTATTCACGTCTTCTGCTTTTGTCTCCTCCTTCTGATATCATCACCCCTGTATATTCTTTCTGCCCTTTCCTTTCCTTGCTGCTTCTCCATTAAAAGCAGAAGAGATCATGCTAGCTGTGAGGGGTCCATTTCTAGGCACGTCCCCAGACCACACACCTGCTGAGTGGCACTGCATCCTCAGTCTCTGGAAGTGGCTGTAGGGACCTAGGGAGAGGCTGGCTTGGGGAAAGGCTAGCCCAGTCAGTACATGCTCTCCATAGGCCCAGGTTTTTGTGGGTGACAGCTGACTTCAGTGTAAAAAAAAAAAAAAAAAAGTAAAAATTTATGCTTTTTAGGGAAATACCAAATCCCAGAATATAATAGAGCTTCCCAGGCCCATTAGGAAACTTTTACTACTGTTATTTAATTTACTTTATTAAATGGTTGCTTTTATTACATACCTCTCATGCTGGATGGGGAAAGAAATATTTGAAATGTCGGTAACTGTGGGGGCTGAGTAAGTAAACATCACAAAGGTCCAATAGTAAGTTTCTCACAAATCGCATTCCATTTTATGACAGATGCTTATAAATCAGGGCAGCAATTGCCTAGCTTTTACTTATTATTGACTTTGTATCCCTCAGGTGGGTAAACATGGATCTGAGGGAGTTAAAAGACATCAGAGAATCAAAATGTGCAGTAATAAAATGTATTTATTTTCCAAATGTGGAAAATCAGCTGTCAACATGTGTATTAATATCAGTTTCCAGTGGTTAAACTGCTAAAGATTTGAGGTCAATTTGCTTCTGTTTCTTTTGAGCCATTTCAGTGAGGAACTATTTTGACTTTGACAGCTTCCGAAAATCCTGACCACAGGCCGGAAGTCTTGAAGGAGTGAAGGTCTCTGAAAACATTCTTTATGATGCATCTTTCTAGTTTGGAGGAATCAGTGTACTGACAGTCCTTCGCCTAGCATCCTGGGGCAGTTCTTAGCACTGAAAAGAGAAGCCAGGGGTACAGTGTCAAAAGAGTGCATGGTGAAGTTTGGGAAGAGGCAGATATCCGGGGAGAAGGAAAAACAAACCCAACAAAAACCCCTTCTGGCTGTTGACAGCCATCTGAACTGTTTCTGTCACCAGCCGGTGGCTTTTTCTTATTTTCTTTCTTTTTCCTCCCTCTCCCTCAAATCAACTAGGATAAAGTGTGGAAAATGAAACTCCCACTAATTGTTTTTACCAAGTCTCCACTCCAGCCACACACAGGTGCAGTTGGAGGTACAAAGGAAGCTGTGTCTGGCCCCAGCCAGAGAGATTTCATGGGACTTCTAAGGATCAGGGGGTAGCACAACTATTCCTGTGCTTTCGAAGTCACCAAGCCCTGGCATTTGACCATGAACGGTAGTTTTATCTCACAAGGCTGAGTCCATGGGAGAAGGCATAGCATTTCTTTTCATGTCATTTGCTCTCTGTAGACACTGAAGTGTCCCCCACTGAGGCTTTTTGTAGTGGAGCAGATGAAGGCAGGTGGGTCCAAGGGCCTCTTTCAGAAGAGGGACACCTCTGCTCCCTCTCACACACTTAACAGTGGGTCGATCGTTCAGCCCTGGCCAGTGAACTCAGGATAAAACAGTCACAGTGGAGCAAACCCTTCCTGTTCACAGTCCGAGGGGAAGAGTACAATGCTTCATGGCTACCAGCACATGCTTTGGGGGTGTTTGCTGACTCTTAATGTGCCTACAGGATAAAGGCATTGCAGTGGAGCAGAAGCAGATCTGTGATCTAGCGTGATGGGAGGAGGTATTTTCACATGGCAGAGCGCAATACCACGTAGCATGAGCCTCTTGGGTTGCGACAGCAGGATGGGCTGGGTTGTTGCCCTCCAGGCAAGCATCCCTCCCTCTCACTCACATGGCCTTCCTGCTTTTGTTCTGGAACAAACTCGCTCAGAACTATCTTGGGGATCGTGACACTCAGTATGGTGGTGAAGATGTACCAGCTTTCCACACAGCTATCAGCAAAAATGTATATATTATTAATGGTCCTAGTGAAATCTCACACTTGCTTTTCGTCTATGCTAGAATTCTGCTTTTTATTGGTAATTGTTGGTTCTCTGTCACTTGATTATTGATATAAAGCTGGATTTATTTACTTGGCAGGCTAAGCTAGGCTTATTAAAACAAGACTTGGATATGAGAAACCATTATAGTCCATCTAAATACCAATTTATCATTAAAAACATATCCACTTTAGATTACCGTTTGTGTGGGACCCAATCATGCAACTTCTTAGCCATATAGATAAATGAACTCATACATGTAGTCTCAATTAATTCAATGAGACTACTCATGTAAGCAAGGATTGCTCAAATGAGTAAGAGCTGAAGGATCTGGCCCTTAGGGAAATATATTAATGACTTTGTTGTTAATTCTCATGACTTATGTTTTCAATAAGCAAATGGTATTAATTCAGCTCACAATAGCTTCTTAATTAACCTCCATACATCAGAGGCATATTCAGGAATCTTAATTTAAAGCATTACTATCTAAGCATGTCATCATCCACCCCATTCCTCCATGTAACAATTGACTATGTACACATGGCAAATGCTAATGGTGGGTTCAAAGAGCTTCACATAATGAGAGTGGGAAAGACTTGGGGATGGTCTTCATAGAGACACTGTATCAAACTGTTTACTTTTTTTAGAAATATTCTGCATCCACATAGAACGCTTATTAAACCAACTGGTTTGGCTTCACAAATTTCAGTAAGTGCTTCTCCCTATGACAGGAATACATCCAGTTTTAAAGAGTACGTCAGCTTCAGGATTTGGGTGGTCCCTTTTCTGCTACTCTCCCAGCTGTGCTCTCAGTGCCCAGAAACCCTTGGCTTCAGCTGCCTTTGGTGGGTGCCATCGCACCCTTTAGACAGATGGAGAGTGTCCCCATGGTACGTCCAGACCATGACAACCCCCAGCCTGTCTTAACCTGATAAGTGACCAAGACAACATTGAGGCCAAGAAGTCCAATCAGGGAAGATAAGTGTGAACATATTTAAATACGAATTTTAATTTAGTTATGATCATTTTTTTAAACAATTCTAATCTTTAAAAATAACTATTTTAAATGGAAAAATTTAAAGTATTTAAAATATTTAAAATATTATATGCAGACCTCTGCAAAAGCTGGGGTTGCTATTGTTTTTTATTTTCAGGCTGAGAAAATTGGGGTTGTTCATCCCTGAGAAGAGAAGGCTCCTCGGGGAGACCTTTTAGACACTTTCCATTACCTGAAGGGGGCCTCCAGGAAAGCTGGGGAGGAACTGCTTACAAGAGGATGTAGTAATAGGGTGCGGGGCAATGGTTTTAAACTATAGCAGGGTAGATTCAGATTAGACATTAGGAAGAAATTCTTTATAGTGAGGGTGGTGAAACCCTGGAAGAGGTTGCCTGGAGAGATGGTGGAGGCCCCGTCCCTGGAGACACTTAATGTCAGGCTTGATGGGGCTCTGATCTAGTTAAAGATGTCCCTGGTCATGGCAGGAAGGTTGGACTAGATGACGTTTAAAAGTCCCTTCCAGCTCAAACCATTCTATGATTCTAAGATTTATGAGAGCAACAAAAACCTGTATGATCCATACAGTTACCATGGAAAAACAATCAATCAGTCTACTCTGTCATTTCTTCTTAAAACTGGCTATAAGAAAATGGCTAAATTATTTTAAAAACAGAGAAAAAAAATAGATACATTTCCGTAAATACCAAGGCAAATAATTGTTATTTGAAATGAATCATCTGCACAAATACATGCTGAGAGAAAACAGCTCTACAGCCAAAGGCAGTACACTGTATACAGCAAAAAGCAAGAAAAAATGATTCTGTAATATCCTACATGTGCAAAAAACAAATTTCTTAACAGGAGTAGACAATGATGAGTATCACATCTGAGATAGATTAAAACACGCTTCCAACCTATCCAGGACTTATACAATCAAGTATTGTGGACTTGGACTTCAAGACAGATGTGAACCACCTAAAAAGAAACAGAGACAGTCTTGGAGAAAAATGCCGTCTATCAGGAAAGAACAGCAAAATAAGGGGAGACTCAGTAACACTTGAGAAATCACAGGTATATATAGAAACTGCCACAGAGGGAATAATTTGTATTTTATAGCACAGAGGACAAGTAATGAGAGTAAAATTGCAGAAAAGATATTTGTATTCAAAATCAGGAAAAAAACACTCTAAGGACAGAGAATCGTCTCAAGTTATTGTAAAGACAGGGAAACACGCCCACTTGAAAGTACTGATCTATGACAGTCAGAATGACTGCACATATTTATGTATATGCAAGCCACACAGGCAATTTAATATCCATGGGCTTAGGAGAAGAACAAGACAGGCTTTTATTTCGACCATGATATGAAGTGAAATAGTTTTGAGCATAATTCCTTGTGAGTCAATTCCATCAGATTAAATTGGTACCAAGGAGAAACAAAATGAAAAGCAGCCATACTGCTTGAAATAATAACATCACCACCTGGGAACATCTCTCTTCATTTCCAGATTTACTTAAAAAAGTTCTCTGCAAATACGGAGGCAAAACTAGGAGCCAGAACTAAATGCTGTATCTGCCATTTTTTATTGTAAAGTGTAGTTTGCAAATTGTATTGTGTTGATAACTGTATTAATCATCCCTCAAAGAACAGAGTCACTCCATGTGTCTAGAATAATGAACCAGAACCCTCCCTGAATTGTCCGTCATCCTTTTCCCATGCAAAGCCTGCAGTTTCTGTGGCACAGTTTTCCTTTTGTCTCTTTCTGGCTGGCTGTCCTGCGGTGCGTTAGGTGCCGTATAGAGAAAACTTACAGAACGCACATCCTGCTCGTATGTGAGTTGTAACTGAGACGGGACTCAGCAAAAGGTGACCACACACAATGCCATGAGATCAGAGCTTTCTAGGGAGTCAGGTGGGGCAGAATATTATTATGAGATCCCAGAGGTGCTTCTGGGTATTACTTGCTCCATTAAATGTGTGATTTAAGAGGCAGATGGGAGACGAATGCTTGCCTACCTTCATGTTACTTACACAGGGATGTACTACATCTCAGGAACACAAGCTATGCCATGTGACTTATGTTATTTATCAACCCTATGAATTGCAAATATATTCAAATTGCAATTGACAGCTTGTAAACAATCTGCATACGAAGAATTAGCCCCTCCAGGGCATCACATCTCTTTCTGAGTAACATATAAATATGAATATTTTACAATCTGGATGAAACAATTCATGAGCAATCAAAACGGTAACACGCATGAAAACCATCAAATAATGTTGTATTTATTTTTGCTAATTTTATGTTTGTCTTTCCTTCCAAGCACTTTTCCCCTGTTTTTTCTTGTTGTCTTCTCTGGAAAGAAAAAGAGAAACAAAAAAGAAAACACAAAAAGCCAGTTGGCCTTAAATGCCTCTTCAGGCCAGAGAGGAGAGCTTTGGCTACACGCAACTGATGTCAAAAAAGACAAACCTCCTACAAAGATAGATTAGAAAGTGAGCCTTAATGACAAATAGAAACAATACTTGTAAGAAAAAAAAGAAAAAGTATCCCAGGCTCCCATCATGCTAAACAATAACTGAGCATTACTGTATTTGTTTTCATACAAGCTGTGCCCACTGAGCTAGTAGAAATGTTCAGAAAATGCTGGCAAAATCTGGTAGGGGTCAGACCCAGAGCCCTGAGAGCATTCTCGCTCACATCATCACGTAATTAATCGATCCCCTCCTTGAACGAACACACACACGCACTCACCAGCCTTGTGCACAACTGAGGGAAGCATAAGGAGTTTCAGACTGCTCTCTTTCTCTCCTAGCTGAATTTGCTTGGGGAAGAGGAGAGCTGGAGCTGCTGGCCAGGCTGTTAGGGCTCATAGTGCCCAAGTGAGAATATTGTTGGGTTAGAGTGGGGCTGCAGGTCTGACACAGCTGCTGCTGAGCCTGACAGATCTCAGCCCATGTCCCTGCACCCCAGCAGTGACTCCACTAGACTTCACCTCGACATCACTGTTGATCCCCTTCTCAGCTCCATAGAGCAAAGCAAAAAGGGAGAGGTGTTTGGAAAGCACATTTCTGATTGTGTAAGGCTACAGCATAAAGAGGATACTGGAGGATGGATCTTCAAAGGAGTTGGTTAGTGGAAGGGACATTTTTCTTTATATAGAAGTGAAGGTCCATGAAGCCGAGTGGTTTCATCAGCTTCTGAGATGCTGTTTCTGATGTGTCCTCATCTGACACTGATCTGAGAGGATTGTGAGGACACACTGGCAGCCTGTGCATGATGAAAAGGTCCATGCCCAGGGCAGGTGTTAGATTTGGACATTTGCATGGAGAATAGGCCAGAGAGAAATGACCCTCCGCAGTGCTCCATGGTGGTAACACAAGCCACCTTTCAGCAGCTGTTTCTGACAAGTGCCCCGAGCCACAACACAAAGCATATGTGGTGTGTGGACACACCCGTCGGTGGTGATATCACTGTGTATCCTGAGTCAGACCTGAGCCCAGGCTCAGAGAAACCCCCAGTGCTGGGCTGAACTTGATGCCCCTGAGGCAAGAAAGGGCCCATCTGAGCCTTCTGTGAAGCACAGACTCTGCATGGAGACAGAAGAGCCCGCTGCAGTTTTCCACGAGCACAGGGACTTAATCCAGATTTCTCCAGAGAAAAAAAGTATTCCTGTTTTTCCTATTCATGTTTTCAGGTGCAGCATCCTAGGATGTGACCTAGCAGATGCTGCATGTGTTACAGCTCTAAGAGCCTTGCAACTGTGAAAGCTGCTTTTTCATTACAGAAATCTTGCGTATATTTTTTTCCTTCCTTCCTTCCTTCCTTCCTTCCCTCCTTCCTTCCTTCCTTCCTGCCTTCCTTCCCTCCTTCCTTCCTTCCTTCCTTCCTTCTTTCCTTCCTTCCTTCCTTCCTCCCTCCCTCCCTCCCTCCCTCCCTTCCTCTCCCCCTTTCCCTTTTCCCTCTCTCTCCCTCCCTCATGGCAGTACCATTAACGCACCATTTAGGGACTTCTGGAGTGATTATTGGCCATTAGCGCTATCCACAGGCACTATTGTACTTTCTCACCTCCACACAGGTCAATTGCCCCCAAAACAGGACATGTGAAGATTAACGTGTCTGCCTGTTCACCCAGCTGAGTCCTGCAGGAGTAGCAGTAGATGGCCTGACCCACTGAGATGGATGGTCTCTCCAGGCATCCCTCACCCCTCCCACTCTCTCTGGTTGGAGGTCAGGGAGAGGCCAGGTTTCCCTTCACGTATGCCATGAGAGCACAGAGTTTGACAGCAGTGACCTTGGGTGGAGAGCTTAGGAAAGGCGAGGTGTGGAGTGCCCTGCTACATCCTCATTGGCGGGTATTGCACCTGGAAATGGAAATCGAGCACGTTGCAGGAAGTCTTTCCCATGCTGTTTCACATGGCTCAGCAACATATGAAGGACACTGCTCGTCCCTGCAGGAGCTGACTGCGGGCTTGTGAATTACAGGTCAGGCGAAGGAAGAGAGGTGATAGTTATCTGACCTCATCCCAATCTGGAAATAGAATCATCTTAATTTCTCCTCCTTGCAATCTGCTCAGATGGGATTGCCTAATAAGGAACACTTGCAGGGTTGCATGGTGCTCTTAATTTCAGATGCTTAAGAAGAAAATGAGGTATAAATATCCAAACCCCACAATATTTTCAGATACTGAGGTGACATATCACGCTGTTGTGCCATATGGCAGAAAGCTGGAGGCAGCTGTTCACTGTCTTCCTACAGTCTTGGACTTTGACTCAATCCACCATTTAGCTTGGTGCCAGAATTTTTCTCTGCCATAAAGATGTGGCAGACCAGAACTTTTCTACTCATAGTACGCCGATGCAGTCTGAGGCAATGGCCTCACATGAAGAATTGTATAGGATACCCATAGGATAATTCTACGGACTTTGGAGCATCCAAAAGGATTTTAAAGCATGGGCTTTATATACAGAAGAATGTCACGGGCTCCATCAGGACTATGGAGCTTCAAGGTGTTCCTGTAAACAGGGCCTGGGACTTCAGTGTTGCAGCTCTGCTACTACCCCAGGAGAGCCAACTGGACTTTTTTTCCTCATTTGGTCCACAGATGTTTTTTTCACCCATTGTATTTTTCAAGCATTTTGACTACAAGTTGGAAGCACTGGCATGATGTATGGTAGCCAAGCCAGCCACAGCCTCCACATACTTTTGTGCAAGAAACAACAAATGGTTGTAGGATGTTTTTACAGCCCTTCTGCAGTGGCTGTGCCCAGAGAATAGGGCTGCTCTGCCTCTGCCCCATGTTTCCCTTTGGTTTCAGAGCACTCTGAAGTTGCAGTTCATGTGCTCCCATGACCATAGGTACTGTGACAACCTACACAGGGTTGGCAGGAGTGTCCAGTGCATGGGAGATGCCTTTACTCTCCCCTTTTTCCATCCAAACTGGCATGTGCTTGTGTGGACACAGTTGTAAGCTTTCTTCATTTAGATGAGACTGTGCCAGCCCTGAAAACTGCAGAATGTAATTTCTACAGAGGAAAATTGAATTCAGGGATCTGAATCTCAGTCCATTAGGGCAACAGGCAGGAACCCTCACATGGAGAACAGCCTGGATACTTTTCTTTTCTTTGTAAGATACAAGCACATTCTTTTTGAGGAGCTGGTAACCCAAACACCAGCCCTTAGAGACACCCGACCCCAGGCCATCCTAGTAAGCCCCAGCCACAGAATGGGCACCATCAGCCAGAACAATTCGTGTCCCACTGCCTGTCCCGGGGCACCTTTCACTGCAGAGACTGCCCTGCTCATAAAGCATATTCTTACATGTTGGGGTTTGGACTTGGTAACAAAAAGCCTGTGTGTGCATCTTATTATGTCTTCTTATTTATTTTCCAGGATGGGAGTTTGGAGCTCAGGCCAATGCTAAAGGTCCAGGCTGACCTCTCCTCCCCATCAGGGGCTGTCTTCGTGTGCAATCCTTGCCTGCCAAGGCGCAAGGCAGGGCTCCTCACCAGCTGAGAAACAACTCTGTGGGACCATTGTTAGGCTCTAGGACCCCTCCATCGAACTGGGGAAGGGACAACACTCGCAGAGAAGGAGTATACAAGGCAGTAATTTTTTTGTGTGTGTGTTTAAGATGCCAAATTAAGTCTGAGGCATTTGGAAAACCACAAGAATACTCCAAGGCCATGAACATTATTCCTGCTATACAACAAGTAAAACAGAAGATTCAACAGACCATAAAATGAAGGGGAAAATCATGTTTTCTTGCCTCAGGAGGGTTTGAAAATTCAGTGCTACTGCTGCTACTACCACCACCATTAAAGATTTTTCATTGATGTCATTTCAGGGGCAAAGCTTAGATGAACGATGGCTCAAGGGCATTTAACCCTTCAAGTACTTCACAAATATTAATTAATAGAGCTGGGCAAATAATTTGCAGCAGATTATCCAATGAATTCAGCGCATGTCTCTGCTTGGTAGTTTGTGCCCTGGTTTTGCTCTGCTGAACAGAAAAATAAGTCTCCCTTCCTCAGCACTGCTCAGCCTACACTGTATTTGAGGTTTGGTGAAGAGAGCAGACCCCTCTCACTGGGAGTTTTCCCTGTTCTGGTAAGCAAGGGGAGGGCAAAGATGTTCTACTCTCTTCTCTTAGGGTCAAGCTGAGGGCTGCAGTAAAATCACAGCCGTTTGTGTCAAGTAGTGCTCCAAGAGGGGACCCCGCTCACCTCCTCCTGGTGGTCACTGGCTCCTGGCTGTTCCCACAGACTCCAAACCATCTCCACTGCTGCCCTGGGTGAAATGAGCTCTCCGGGCGACAGAACTATGACCCTGCAAGTGCGTTCATCGAGACATCTTGCCAGCAATATTCTGCCTGCGAGGGATCGTCCTGTCTTTGAGTGAAAAATAGTGAGTCACGCTAAAGCAGATGTAACGAACACAAAGGGCCAATGAATAAGCACGTAAGAGTGTGCTTAAAAATAGCATAATCTTGTTAACTATTTTAAACATGACATCATATGAAAATAAAAAATTAAAAAGTCAGAATTGTTTTCTGCAGGTATTTCTATGTACATGTGCATTTGTGAATGTATTTGTGTGTGCATACAGAGGTAGATGTGGGGGGGTGTGTGGTGTGCCCCTTGGTAGTCTGCGAAGCTATGGCTTTACTGGAACAAAATTTAGCAGAGAGATGGAAATAACAAAGGTGACCCTGACAACAAATTTCATCTATGTTCAGGAGATAATTATGGTATCTGACTAGTGGCTAATGGTGAAAGGTACCAGGCACAGCCACATTGATGAACTTGTTGGTGACTGGCAAAATCCTCCAGAGCAGCTGAACTAGTTGCAGTGGGGGATTTTAAATGATTAGAAATTTCTTGGGAAGGGATGCAGAGCAGGCTACAAATTTTTTGAAGTAATGAGTCGCCATTTCTTATTCAGAAAGTGGAGATAAACAGAATAGGGATGTATTCCATAATTTGAATAATGAAGACTAATAAGAAGCACATTAATCTTAAATGGGAGACCAGGTAAAAGTTTCCATAGAAGGAAATGGCAAATAGTGGCAGGAAAGCTGGTGCATTAAAGTCTCTTTTATATGGACTAACAAAGAAAAATCAACTTGCAGGAAGTGAACACAACTATAAACTTAAGCTACTGAAGGAATAGATCAGATAATATTTGGTAAACTATTGCTTTCTAGGTGGCTGAGCCTGCTTCCCTTTATACTAAAATCTTTGAAATATTGGCTGCAGTAACTGAGGGCCACTTCTTGTTGTCTGTGGGCATCTGAACAAGTCAGGTGAGACATCCGATAACTGGAGAAAGTTCTTCCTGATAAGAAAAGCAGGATTAAAAATAGGATTTGGGAATTAGAGACCAGTCACCTTCAAATTCCGAAAGAGTACTGAAACAAATAATTAAATTTATCAAAACTTAGGAGATAAGATTCATAAAAGTCTACTTGTACTTGTCAGGAGGACGCCTTCTAGAACTTAATTATTTGTTTTGTCAGTGAATGACAAGAAAATAAAATTAAAAAAAGAAGAGAAAGACCAGTAAGAAGCCATATCATCCCACCTGGGACAAGCATACAAGGCATCTTGCACACAGTCACATCGATGGCCAAGACACCCTCAGGTCTAGAGCCACTATCACTTCAACACTGACCTGGTACTCCATAACCCCACATGATCCTGTTGCCAGACAGGCCCAGGACCACGTATTCTCTCCTGCTCTTGACTTTGGCCCCAGCCTGCAACAGTGAGGTTCTTCAGTGTCTGTCCTTCTCCTTTTCCTTCAAATGAAACCAGTTTGGATCACAGCAAAGGTAATTTCTCCATAGTGCCACGGCACTCTTTCTAAATTCAGGCTGGAAGAATCCTGCTGGGAGAAATTCAAGTCCCTAAATAATGCTCTTTGTAATCTCAGAAATTCTACTTGCATGTCAGTCTCATTATTACTTATCCAGAAATATCCTATATTAATTAAAGTGTCTAATATGTACAAAAAATATATCTTGTCCACTTTTTTTAGTAATATCTACAGTTTGGATTCTGTACTCCGTATTTGAGCGAGGAAAACCATAGAGCATAACAAGCTGAGAAACTTAGAAAGGAGAGTCATAATCATTGCAATAACGAGAAACAATCTGCAGACTGAGAATTTTGTTCCGTGGATCAGTCAGCACCTCCTGTTCCCACTGAGCTCAATAAGTGATAGGATATAAATGCCAAGAAAAGGAAAAACCAGTTATGGAAAATCAGAGCCTTGAAAGGAAAAGTTGAGTTGAATGGTATATGGATTTAATCATCAAAGGTAAAAACATTTGTAACATTTACCATGCAAAATAACCTTCACACTGAAAAATTTCTGTCAATGTGGCTTAACTAGGTGTGCATTACTGTTAGAAATAATGACTTGATGGCGTTTACAGAGGACTATAGTGATCTCTGTCATCAGTAGACACCACCTACCTTGGCTAAAAGTTAACAAAACAAATAAAATTATGCTGGCTTGTAAACTTCCAATATACTGTGCGAAAACCTCTTGGGAACTGAGTATGGCTGCCACAGGGTTAGAGAAAATTGTAATGCAAAACTGAGAAAGAGCAATAAACCTGGTTTTATTACAGACCACAGGACAAAGCCTCTGTCTTCAAAGGCTGTAACTAAGATGGTGGTAGAGTGGTTTCAGGGGGGACAGGGGAAGGGGCTTGGGCAGATGACTACTTTTCACCCTGACTGGCCCTGCAGCCTGAGGTGGGGACTCCCACCCCTGGCACCCAGCCTGATGGTCTCCCTGCTTCTTCTCCTGCTTTCAGTTCAAAAGCTGGTAGAGGCAGAGAAGCAGGTGAGAGGTACCCTGCTTCACTCCTGCTAAGGAAAGAGAAATTTCTTATGCTTTTCAAAGTCACCCTGTAAACCCACAGCCAAAAGAGGAAGTCGCATCAGGCAGATGTGTGTAGACAGCCCCCTCCTTTGAAAGAGAATTAATAACAATCCCAACACACCACCAGTTATAATATTTATCTGCTTCCTAATACCTTGTCACAGCTGGGAAGGACCACCTTTCCTTCTTGACAACATCTTCTCTCTCTTCCGACCCCTTCCCAAAATCACAAGGAGAGGGGAATGTGCCCCACAGCACCAGCATGCTCAGCGCAGCCCAGATGGTGAAGCAGCTGAAGGCTTTGCTCCCAAATGGGATGTTGAGGAACGTGGTGTGCTCAGGTGTTAGGGCTGGAAGTGCTCACACCCCTTCAGAGTGGGGTCTGGCCCCAGAGCACCTCTGGCTTAGCAAACTGGAGCAACAAGGGACAGGGAAGCCAAAAACAATGGAAGACTTTACCTTGGCTTGAGTGATCTTTATTCAGATCATCTGTTAATGACCCATGGAATTAATTAATGGCATGTTAACAAATGTACAGATGATGCCTAACTGGAAGAGATACAAAAACCTGATAAGAACAGGGAAATGAAGGATCCAGAAAGATGAAAACTGTGGGCAAAAATGAACAAAATTGTGTTATAGATGGGAGACAAAAATAAGGTAAATAAATTTAAAAAACATAATTCATATTTTTAGCAACACTGAAGCATGGAATATAGAGATCTTGGGTTCTGGGGTGAAAATAAACTGCAAATGAAATAGTTCATCAGGCTCTCTCACTACTGCTTATTGTAATTTTCAGTCCAGACCTTACACTTGAGAATGGGGAGTTGGGATTTTCTGCCAGCAGAGTGAGAGAACATCACACAACCCCCTGCCCAGATGTTGGGGCACTTCTGTGCATGCACAGACAGACAGCAGTGAGCCCACACAACCACACCAGCGGCTGTGGAGATGGTGATGCTCCAGCATTCTGCCCCCAGCTATTTCTTGTAGAGCCTGTTAACCCAGAAGGACCCCACCTGACTACATCTGGCTTTGGTTTGTATCTACAGGTCTTGAGCAGATACTTCCATACTTGATTTCACAAGCATATGTTTGTTCATATTGCCTCACTTTACTTGGGACTGAAGTATTTAATGCATTTCTGGAAAATGTCCTATTTTCTTGTCTTAGTCCTCATCACAGGCAAATAATTTTCACTGGCACTTCCCTTTACCTAAGGAAAGGAAGATGCCATCTATATTGAGCTTCATATGCTTCTCCAATGAAGAGCAGAATCCTGAAGCCATATGAAGTGTCTCTGCTTTCAATAGTGGTACAGTACAGATGAATCCTAGTCAAGATCCAGTCCCAGAAGTCTTCTGTATATGATGGCATTTTGGAGGTATTTTATCTTTTTCAGTGGCTGAAAGTGAGTCAATTTCTGTGAGCAATATTTGGAACTGACTTTTTTCTAACATGGAACAAGGAACTTTATAAAAATAGTATAATCATAAAGTTTTCTCTGTTCTTAAGCTGGACTTCCTTGAAATCTTCTTGCCTACCTCCATGCTATAAATCTGGAGAAAACTAATGAAAATACTGGAAGGCATGGAAATAAAATTGAACACCGGAAAACTTAGGTAGGAATCCAGAAAGAACAATCATTGCTCTGTCGGGGGGATTGGACCAGATGATCTTTCAAGATGCCTTCCAACCCTTAACATTCTGTAATTCTGTGTTTGTATTTTTACAGTATCTGTCAGCTTTTCCAAGTGATGCTTATAGTAGCCTTCAAGTAGTTAGACCTAGACTGGTTATGGAAATATACCTGTACATCAGTAAGAGGAACAGGCTGGGTGATAAGCTGTTATTTTTCTGACATCCATGGTATTAAGGTGGTTGCAAAAAATCTCTTTAAATCTTAACTGGCACACTAAAGTTTTTGTTTCACATGTAACCATGGACTAGAGTTTATTACAGGTATTTATATACCCAAGCTATTTGAAAAATTGAGACAAAATTAAAAAAGTAAAGTTTTGTGAGGGACGGCTGGAAGATCAGTTTGAGTCTCAGTGAGGGCAAACTAACTGTTTCACTATTTAGAAGGGCGGAAACAAAAGGGAACATCTTACTGCAGCAAACATGACTAAGAACACTGAATGAAAATGGGTAGGACTTTCTCTTTTTGCTGCCTTCAGGAAGTAGTGAGGACACTTCTGTATGTAGAGTCAAGCACGTGGATTTCCTCACTGATAACATGGGCATCCTGCTGCGTAAATGATGCTGGATCAGGGCTCTGGGTGGCTCCTCCAGTAGGCAGCCCACGTGATTAATGAGTTATTTTCAGAGAGGCATCTACTGTCAGCAGATCACGCTGATAACAATAACAACAACAACAACAATAACAATAATAATAATAGCATCATAGAATTGTAGAATTGTGGCATGGTTTGGGTTGGAAGGGACCTTAAAGATTATCTAGCTCCAACACCCCTGTCATGGGCAGGGACACCTCCCGCTAGACCAGTTTTTTAACTTGATATAAATCATCATATTTTTCTATGGCTTCTGCCTGAAGTCAGTGACTATAGGCTTCATAACAGAGCTGTCACAGGTCAGTGAGTGCAGATGTCTGCTCTGTGGACTGTGGTGGTGAGCTCTCGTGCAGATCATAACCTCCCTGCCTCGACATTGTGCTCGCTCAGGGCTGCTGCAGAGAGAGAGGAAAAGCATTGCTGAAGCAGCTTGTGGAGTTGGACATGTAACCAGGTCACTTCCCTTCTGGCAGCTTATGAAAGTGACAGAGGAAGTCTGCAGTGAACACTGAAGTGAGGTCGAGGGAGAAACAGTTGGGAGAGGACAAATGAAATGGGCACACACGCACCGGAAAAAAAAAAAAAAAGGAAGAACCCTAAAAATGAAGTGCATAAGACCTCTTAATATTAAAGAGTGATGAAATCATTCCTAATTTAGGTCAGAAAGCAAACAGCTATCAGCAGTGCTGAATTGTGTATTATTTTCTGCAGCTTTACAGCCACTGTCTCCTCTTGCCTGACCTTCCATCACAAAGTGTCTGAATACCGAGAATCACAAACTCATGGGATGTGATGGGAACAAATTCACACAGATGTCTGCAGGAATCAGAGTAGGGCCCCCAGGTTGGCAAGAAATTATCTAAAGATTGGACTTCTCCTCAGAGTCTGGGGAAGGTGAAACGTATTGGTAAGCATGGCATGTGTCCATGTGAAAGGGGCAAGCTGGCTAGAGGTGGCATCTGGCTGCATTTGCTGTTTTAACTCAGTGGAGGGTGTGTAACTCTTGCTGTACTGGAGCACAGCCATGTCCAATGCCTCCAGCATCCTGCCGCTGACCGGGGCTGGTGCCGGATGCTTCAGAGGAAGGTGACGCCCTCCCCTCTCACCTCAGATGATGAACGTGTCCGATGATTGTACGATCCTCCGCAGGACTCAGGGAGGCCAGACAGTGACTTCAGACCACGATGAGCTTCCAGCCTGGAGCATAGAGATTAATAGCTATTGCAGTATCTGTCCCAGCCAGCATAACTGCAAAATGCCTTTTCTCTGCATGAATGTTTAACCTCTTCCTGAATCTCATCACACTTTTTATTTCAAGAAGGCAAACAGAAGCCAGGCTGTCTTTGGCCACTGTCGCCACCAAGTCAGGGACTCAGCGAGGACATAGGATATCAAGAGTTACCACAGTGCATCGTAGCACAGCACATTTGATGAACCATCATGTCAAGCCCAAACACGTGTGGATTCCCCATTCTAGTGTAGTGCTGGGCAATAGCCCAGCTGCTCCCGGCGTCCCTGACTGCTGTGTGGGCAGAAGAAATGGATGGCTAGGCTGGGAGCCTGATGTTTTGGCTTGGCCACTCTGAGCTGCAGGCAGCTCTAGGCTCTGTGCTCAAATTTTTAACACTCTGTATCAGGGGCTGAGAGGTAAGCAGGGAGGAGGAAGGAAAGGAGAAAGATGGGTGTAATTTAAGGAATCATAGAATCATAGAATGGCATAGGCTGGAAGGGACCTTAGAGATCAACTAGTCCAACCTCCCTGCACAGTGCCTTATAGTCTCTGTACTACAGTGACATGTAACCTTCTCCCGCTTTTGGTTTGGTGCCTTGCATTGTTTTCTTAAAAATATAAAGAAAATACAGAGCTGGGTGGCATAGTTTCCAGTGCAATGATTATCTTCTTGCCTCTTTCAGGAGAGTAAGAAATCAATATACAGCATCTTTTCTGTTTACCTGTTTTCAAATGACAGTTATTTGCTTTTCCTCTGAACAGTAACAATGTGAAATACAGGCACTTGGCAAACAGGGCTGCACCCAGAACAGTTTATCATTTACTCACAGTAGGTTACACATTGTAAAATGATGGAACCAAACCCCTTGTTAACGTTTAACCAGATGTTAACTCCACCCTGGCAGCACTTGGATATCACCCCTTGAACAGATCTGCAGGTGCATTGCATTTCTGAGCAGCTCTGGTATTTCCACAGTAGAGCATGAATACCCAGGAGGAGAAGGGGATATGTTGTCCTGTGTAGAGGATTAAGAGCTTAAAAAATATAAAGATAACAGCACTACAAAAGGCTACTTTCGACACTAAATATTAATGTTAGTATACCTGATAGGAAGAATCCTCCTAGTTTTCAAAGTTTCATATGTTTATAGTGTGCAATAGAACCTTCTGTTCCAGAAATACTGCCCTGTTGACCAACAGCACCAACCCAGATGATCAACACCAACTCAGCCTGCTTTTAGCCCAGTTTGATTTTACTGTTTAAACATAAAGTGACTCCTACCCTTTTGGATTACAGTCAGGAGTGGAAAGTAAAAACTTGTGTGAGAGTCTGTTCTCACATTAAGTCCCAACCTGTAACAGGATGTGCCAATGATCTTTTAAGAGATCTTGGATTCCAATATCTGGTACAATATCAGATATTTAGGAGATGTGTGAATAGTTCAGTAAAGTCCTACTAGGCACACCACACTTGGGTGCTCATCCTCTGAGAATATGAATCCCTCTTTATTTACTCTCTGCTTGCTATGCTGGTGTACTTTCTCTTAAAAAGTCTATAATGACAAGGGGTGTATTCACTGGAGAAAACTCTGGTCTTTAATGGGAAGTCTTCCAGAATCAGTCTTATCCTGATCACATTCACTCCATGAGTAAGCATTTGCTAGCTTGGTTCCGTATTGCCTTTTGCTTTTGATGTGTTGAAAATTCATTCTTCAGCCTTGTTGCTTCCTTCTCGCTGTCTATTTAGATATCTATATGATTGCCTTAACCCTGAATACCCCCTGTCAGTAAACAGGACAGCAAACAGAGTTATCTCTCTATTTGTTTTTGCTGATATCAGGAGGACACCAGATGGGAGGGGTTTTTTTGGCTAAAATTAATGTGTTTTCATCTGGGGAGGAGTAGGATTTTCTTTACATATCACTAAGATAGGAGGAGACTGCAAAAGTTAAAGTGATAATAATGGTAATGGATCGAGGCTATCTGGGACCAGTTGGCATCTAGTTTTTGATTTGAAAAATACATATAACACAGTCTGCTGTGGCTTTCCAGGGATTTTGTCGAAGAAAAAGGATTTATTAACAATTAGTGTGCACAGAGTTGAAAGAAGATATTATTTTCAGACTGCAGCAACAAGAAAAGTCACAAGATCCAAATTTGGTGTAGAAAAGAAAATCCACAAACATGTAATTTTTAAAACTTTGACTCAATCTGAGCTGAACTATTTTAAAGCATGAAAGACCTCAACCCTTTTCCCTGAATCTGGATTTGAAGGAAAAGCCCAAAGACATTTTCCTTGTCTAAACTACACACAGAAAGTTATGCTGCACAGTGGGATCTACTTAGGCACGCTGCGAAGATGCTGTGAATGGCTGCGCACGCAGACACAGCTTGTTTTGTGAACCACTCCAGGTGCAGATGGAAGCCCCGGCCAGGACTGATGCATCAGGGTGGACACCTTGGCTTTCGCATTCCCTGGGCTTTCCCAGGAGAGAGGCTGCCAGGCACAGAAAGTAGCAGCCACCCGGCCAACTGTAAATCGTAACTACAGGATGGGTGAGGGTATAAGCAACTTTCCCCATTCCACAGGATCACGAGATGTATATACAGACAGATACTTCCTACCGTGTGGGCTACCTGGCTCATGCACTGGTTGGGAGACGGGTGTGGGGCGAGATGGGGAAGGGTAGAGAGCGAGGAGCATGAGAGAGGCAACCACGTAGGAGAGGAAGCAGCAGCAGCGGCAGTTGTGTCGCTTGCTGAGGGCAGATTTTAAGAGGTGCCTTAGAAACCAGTTGTGCTTTTAACAGCTGCCCTGCTCACTGTATCAAACACAGCCCTGCAACTAGCTACCTTTTGCTCCTGATGAATGCAAAAACTTGGCAGCTTCTGCTCAATGGGTTGCGGTGAGCCGGTTTATGCTGAATACATCCAGGAGGTAAATGCTCTGTGGAGATGCAGATCTCCTCCCTCACCCCTGCGCAGGGGGCTGGGGGCAGACGGCAGCCCAGCAGAGAGACAGCTCTCTCTCCCAGTGTGATACTTCTTTATTGGTGCCAGCTGAGTCCTGAAATCTCTGCTTTGGAGAGATGAAACACACGCTTGTATATTGAGATGGGACAGCTCTAGGGCACAGCCTCACTTGGCTCTGTTTATTTCATTATCTTTCATTTATTCTTTGGTGTTCACCCTACCAGAAATATAATAATAATCAGACAGATAGATTAAACAAACCAGAATCTCTGCCTAAAGATTCAATAAAAATTGAGCTTAACTGTCCAGTAAGATCAAACAAACAAAATCCTCTTAATTAATTTTCCTTTCCATCTTCCCTTCTATTTAATTTAATTAAAAATATTCTAGGTCCAGAAGTAGAGCTATCAAAATCCTTTGGGAAAGACATCCATTTCCAGCTCAACCAGAAAGACGTTTGCCCAGAGTCTTACGTGGAGACTCACGTTTTTGTGGCTTGCAGCCTGTTTTCGCAGTTACATAGAGATGTCAGTATCTCAGTACTGCAAGTGCCTGTATCAGCAGAATTTCTGAAGTTCCCAAAGTTTGTCTATTACTGTGGGTTTGTTTTTGTTTAAATATTATAGTACAAACCCACAAAACCCAAGAGAATGAAACAACGAAAAGAGAAGTGGCCGATTGGCTCCTCCAAGAGGGAGCCAGGAGACCCCTGAGCCCTGGCATGTCTTGGCACGCCAAGCTGCTCTCGGATTCTGCAGCCATTCCTAGCAAACGAGTTCATTCAGTGAGTCTCCAACCCTGCAGGAGTGTACCTTAAAGCCAATTTATTTTGACCACAGCCACTGCAAGACCAGACCATCCTGCCAGCAAATAGCAACATTGTTCAGTAAAGTTCACTTGCTCCAGAGGCTTCCTCAGCACAAAGTAAGAAATCAGTCGTCAGGGGAGAGCTAGAGAGATGGCATGTTTACTCAGCGTCATGTATCTATGCCATCCATGTCATCCAAGCCACCTGGACATCCAAGATTTCCTTTCTGGCTGCACTGATGTCCTTTAGGAAGGCAGCAGTTGGAGAGTGGTGTGACGAGACAGGATCAGGGGCAATCCAAGGCCTCCTTGCCCCCATCCTCCACTGCTAGAATCTTGTTGTTATAGCTGTTATAATGAACTCAAATAAAGACCTTAACTGCTCAAAGCTGTAGTCACATTTTCCGTCACTGAAGCTCTGCAGGCCAGTGAAAGGCATTTCTAGGAAAGCGATACCCCGGGATATCTCTAGGCAATAAATTATCCTTTCCCCACTCCCCCTCCCCACTCATTTCATTTAAAAGTGAAGGGTGCTGAGTTTTATTAGGCCCCCTCTTGTCATCACAGCCTGTGATTTGCAGTTCCAGGGCCAGACTTCTCTTCCTTTTTTTTCCCTCAAGCGCCGCGAGATCACGTTACATTAGACAGCGAGGTCTGCCAGGTCACAGCCCCAGTCGCTGTCACCCACTTCCCATTTCCTGTAAAATCCATACGTGGGAACACTTTCCCTTCATCTTTGTGGAAAAAAAAAATGGCCTGAGGGTTTGTCTGTGCGAAGACTATCAAACAAAGACACTTGCTCTATTCGTGTGTGTTTGTGTTGATGTACACGGCTCAACCTACGAGCCAGATGGAAAGGAAACCTGAAAGAGAAAGGAGGGAAAGTGGTTAAATCTGGGTATCTGGAAAACACATTTCCCACTCTTGTACCACTTGTCACCATCTTTCAAGCAAAACGTCACCCTGACAGCAATGTACCACTGTTCAGCAGCAGCCCCCTCACTGCCTGGGTGCACAGCGAGTTGCTCCAGCAGCTGCTCCAGAAATCGTCAATTATTAAGCTGAAAGCAAAGTAAAACAAACACTGGCACAAGCATCAGTGGCATCAAGGGAGCAGAGTACATGCTTTCCAAAAACGTTTATGATGTGAGTCCCATGGGGATTCAGGAGGATGCTCAGAGAGTAACATTTATGCCCACATCCTTGCAAGTACAGGCATGAGTTAATATTGTATTTCATTTGTGAAGTGACACATACAACCCAACCTTCAACCTGTGCCTACCAGCATAGCTGGGCACACAAAGCACCAGGAGCCCCCCTGGCCTGCACCTCTGTCCAAGGTGGAGCACCGTGGGGTGCCAGTGGAGAGATGAACTAGGGTCTCCACCTCCTTCCCTGAGCAAACACCTATGGCTGTGGGAACACTGGCAAGTGACAAAAAAAATACTTTAAGACTGGCCAGAAGAATCTAAAACTTTGGATGCTTTTTCTCCCAAATGACTTACCCGACAAGATACGAATTACAACTAATGCAGGGAGATTGTCAAAGGTATCACTGCAGTCTCAGTACTGGAAAAAAAAGACGATTCCCCTCAGGGGAGTGGGAGAATCAAATAATTTTCTTTTTTATGTGTCTCTTGCATTAAACCCCTGTTAGCTGCCTGTCTTCTGTGCCAACATAGCCCACAGCCAGAGCTGAAATAGAGAGGTGACTTTATCAGAATCTGCAGGTTAACACATTCTCCTTTATGGAATCAGTAACAGGAAGGAATTTTCTTTCTTATCTAGGAAATGAACCTAAAATTGCTTTTCCTCAGGCTTCTGGTTTAGGTGAATGGTATTTACCACTAAGAAACAGCAATTGTTAGCTGTAGGATAGTGAGGCTCCCTTCCCTGGGGAGGGCAATGGAGATGGCTGTGTAAACATTTGGAGTGAAGCACAGCAACCTTGTAAGTTATTAGCTGCACAAAGTCAGTATGCAGTGGGGGTTCATCCACATACTTACTCACAGTCTGAGGCAAAACCAAAATGGTGTAGATGTTCAATACTACAAAGTTGTAGTTTTGAATATTTGGCATTTACAGTATAACTCATACCGTATTTTGTATTTTTCTTAAAGGTTCATCTTCCCTAACAATCCCTCTCCTGAAGCAATATATAGGGATACAAGACTTCTTTTTGAAGGTAAGCTTCCAAGACTTAAGACCAAAAAGAAATTTGAATACATGAATCCCGAAGGCTCTGTAAGCATATTTGCGTAGAAGAGTGTACCTCGCACAAGTACAGCTATAAGAAACCACCCTTAGGCATCCAAATGGGACAAAAAATGAGACAAAGCAAAGGCACAGAAGTTGGCTGGAGGGGACCCATGTGGAGCTTCAAAAAGAAAGGTAAAAGAGACTTGACCTTACTGTGGAGTGCCAGTGAGAGTCTGGGAGGTTCACATGATGAGCGATATGTCTGAGGAGAAGGGGAAGATGATGCTGGTAGAGACAATCTGTGTAAAGTCCTTCCAGAGCAGATAGGAGATAGTGGCAAAGAGCAAAGCAAGAGTTAATCAATGCCTGGGCAAGATACGTCCAGTAAGCACAGGAAGAAAAACTAAGTGTTGGAAAGGAAGAAAATACTCAACAGTTTCCAGTAACGAACGAGGGTGATGAAAAGGGAGGAGAGAGAGGAATAAAATCTGACATTGGAGATGCAAAGGAGGTGACAGGGAAGTTAGGATCAGCGAGAGAGGCAAGTGGAGCATTGCAAAGGAGAGCATTCAGTGCCTGTTGTTCTGGCTTCACATAGCCAAATGGGAGAATCAAGGAACAGGCAGAAACATTGAGTCCTATGTAAACTGAGTGTCCTGATTCGAGCTAAACAGAACCAACTCTGTTCAGTGGTCTTACTTTTTGGCTCAGTCCCTCCTAAGAGGCTGCACTTTCTAAAGTTAGCAGCATGTTTTTGAAGAGTGTCTGCTACTAGGAGTGATAATGCCTGATGTTTACAGTTACTGCCAGGGATTGATATGCAGAAAGGCTCTTGCTTATACTTATTCCTACAGTGACCAAGGTCACTGCTCAACCTTGTGTGCCACATTGTGGGGGCTGAAAATAAATGGAGGTCATAAAAGGTTTCAGCTCTGGTGAGTAACAGACAGGACAGGTGACCAACAAGAATATTCCATTCTATATACACCATATTCAGTATAAACCTGAAGCATCACGGGGTGTTAAGCCCTCTTCTTCAACAGCCTGTGACCAAGGAGGACTCCATATGGTCTTCTGCCTTTGATCTTGATCTTGAGTTCCCAAATCCAGCTTCTGTGCCTGGTTCCCCTCTGCCACTGAGCCTGGGATTTCCCTGATGCCCCTGCTCTACAGCATCAGTGAGGATTGCTATCAGGGAGGGAGTCGCATTTGATATCAAGTTTGTATATATTTGTATATAGTTCATTACTTTTACTATTTCCTTACTAGTATTATCATTGTTTTATTAAAGCTGTTCCAGTTTTCTTTTTCAATCCGTAACTCTCTCTGCTTTGTTGCCTTTCTGTTTGGGCAAGCAGAGGGGTTAGAGAGCATCTGTCACCATTTAGTTGCTGGCCCAGCCCTAATGCTCAACATGGAGAAACCGGGAGAGAGAAGTAAGTTCATCAACACAGGGTTGCTTCTGCAGTCCAAGGTGTAACTGAAGTCACCTTAGAGAAGGCAGAGAAATAAAAATAGGATCAAAAGCCACACTGACAATGAACTCAAAAAGCAGAAGCAAAGATGACGTCTGCCAAGAAAGCAAGAGGAAGAGGAGATCCCAAAGAAGGTAAAGAACTCAGGTAAACAACTCAGGAGGTGAAACTCTTATGTCCTGAAATGAAATGCTGAGATGAATGGCCAAAAAAGGGGTTTTCTCCCAGCCAAATCTGCTGCACAGTAGCAGAGCACTCTCCCCATATTAATTACAAGCTCCAAAATCCAAGGCATTTGGTTTTATTGGCAGACTACTGGGGTGCTGCTCCAACATTAACTGCAGGAAAAATAATCAGAATTGGTGGAAGTGTCCTGGCCTAGGACTCAGGTAAGAAGAAGGACTTGTTCGCATAAGACAAGTCTACAGAGGGAGGAAATTTTAGCCCTTCTCATGTGGGGCGTGACAAGCAAGATAAGAGGGTGTCTGACCCCTACCAGGAGGAACAGGACCTCTGTCAACAGGACAGTCATGTCTGCAAGGAGTCTCAAATACCAAAACACAGCATGGCAGGTAGAAAAACAACACAGGAAAAAAGCAAAGATGGCTTAAGCAGACACTGAAAAAGCGTAGCAGCACTTCAGATTGTGAGGTACTGATAAGGAATAGCAGAGCTTTATACAGCTTTTTAGCTTATAGCTTTTAAACCTGTCTAGCCATGGTGAGTCACCCGAATGTGTTGGACCAAGCATCTTACAGTGTCTTAACAGGGGGGTTACGCTCTGGTTAAGAGCTATGATGTAGGGCAAATTCCTACTTAGGGCAGATGCAGGAGAAGGAGGCAGTGCTTTGTTTCAACAGGCTCACAATTACCAGCCCTGCACTGCCTGCACAAGGATTTCTAGCCTACTTCAAGTTTTGGGCTTCTTTCACTTCTTTCACTTCCCAATTTTCCTTTCTCTGATGTCTCAGCTCCTTCTCCACCTGCCTGAACCTGACCCTCATGGGACCATGATGAGGAGGAGCAGAGGCTGGCCAAGGGCAAAAAGAGGCTTGGTCCTGTAGGTCAGGGCAGAGCAGCAGTCACAAAGACCATGTTGCAGGTGGGATACTCTATATCCAGGACTGCTTTCTTGTTTGATATGCCCAAACTAGCTAATGCAGTGGGTGGGAGAGATCTCTGCGTAGGCTACAAAACAAGTGCCAATGTGTGGGGAGTTATGTGGCGGGGAGCTGCCTCCTTGTGTGACTGTACTGCAGTGCTCAAGCTGAATTTTGCTGGGAAGTGTCTTTGCAAGCCACTGCCACCATGAAGGAGATGGGCAGACACTCCAGGGAGAAGCAGTGTCTGCTGCAGGAGGTGTGGCACCCTGAGGCACCACAATTGTGAGGCTGTCATGGATGTTGACTTTGCATTGCTCTTTTCCACAACACTGAGAAGCAGCTTGTGGTGAGACTTTTGGACCTCAGCAAGTTTTGCTGGGCTATCTGAGAAGAGGTTTTATTTCAGGAGTTTGTTCCCTTTTCTTCTGCGGTTCTACTCCAAGTGTATGAAGCATTTGGAGTGAGTCTGATTTCCCAGGCAATCCTGGGAAATGAGGGATTGAGGGAAAACCTCAAGGAGAGGCAGAAAATTGGAGATTTAATGACTTAGAGATGCTCTGCTCAGCCTCCTGTTCACTGGTAAGATTACAGGCTTGACCTGCTTCCTATGTAAGTGATGGCTGGATTTTTATTTTATTTGAACAGAGAAGTGTCAGGCCTGTAAGACCTGCTACTCCCTTTTTTTCTGCTGGGAAATTCACTGGCAGGATCAAGGGTTCATGAGTCAGAGCTGTCCGTGGGTCAGAGGGCAACAAAATGGGAACAAAATACTTCTAAAAGTAGTCTTCAAAGTGGCGCATGAAACATTAAAACTCGATTGAAGACTGTATGGCTGGGAATGTATTTCTTCTTCTGCACAAGTGAACGCTCCCATGTCTCCAAAAAGTAGGGCATTTGGCGAAAGAGTTCAGACTCTTAGCAGCAGACACATTTCTAAATAAATTTCCTGAGAGTCCCTGCCAGGCTGGGGTGTCACAGATGCTTTAGGGCACCTATTTTCTTTCTTATGAAGAATTTTGTGAGTATTAACTCCCCTTCCATTCCTGTCATTGCCCTGCAAAGGACAAAGATATCATATGAAAGAACTAGATTAAAATTTCTGGGTGAGCATTAAGGTTTAGGTTGCCTAGTCTAGAATTCATGTAAAACACTGGCGCATCCAAAGCTGGTGAAATTTGTGGCCTGGAATCAACCCTCTGACAAGCATTGCCAAACCTAGCATGTGTCTTTTGGAATGGTTGTGAACGTCTCACACCAAGGTCCCTTATTGTGGTTTTAACTTTCATACTGGGAATACTGTCTTTCAACTCACATTCTGTCAAGTAAGTAAGGTTTAAATTCCTCCACATATAAGTTCCACTAAAGAGAAAGACACATTTATAAAATTATAGCAGACTAAACTTCATAAAAGTGTGTAAATACATGAGTATTTAAAAGCCTTTCATAAAGGCTTCTAAAAACTCTTTATTGAAGTTTCTTGGGCCTGGAAAAATTAATTTGGATTTCTTACAGTAAATTGTCCAAAATTTTGCCACAAGAATGAAGTGTTTCTCAGCGTAGGCTTTCACCAAAGATCAAACTACTTTCTTAAACTTCTGACACATGAAATGAACATGTCCCAAGTTTACAGTTTCTATTGTTACCTGATACTGACAAAATTAAACCTGTCTTCATTGTGAAAGGTAGCCCAAGTTTTAATTTTTAAGGTGACAAGACAGAAGTAAACAGCAAAGATGATGTTATTGGATAGAAACTGAGCCCATGCTCATGATTCAAGATATGCTGGGCCATTCATCCCAAAGCACCAAAGCACTTGTGCTTTGTTTGGTACTTAAAGAACATACAAATAGCACCACGGAGATCACAAATAGATTTAAATTTACACATGGTTTAGTCCATGGCTGGATCTAGGTTCAGTGAAGCATGCCAGTATATGAAATTCAACCATGGAGGATACCAATCAGCCTATCTGGTATTTTAAATATTCAGGTATAGATGTAGATATAGACGAAAGAATTAGAAAATTTTCCTATTTCCATTTAGCTTGAATCTAGTGACAGCTTGTGTTTCATCTAGAGAAGCCTACGGAGGACTTTTTCGTCTTTTCCACTCCAAAACCACTGTCCTAGTACTGGAGATAGAACAGCCTTAGGCTCTCATGGGGCGTCTTGGTTACCTAACCAAACACAAAAGATTCTTTACCATTTAAGCGTTGCATTAAGAAGTGGTTAGAGGGAAATTGATCTGCCCCAGCTTTTTGGTCTCTGTGGTTGAGTGTAAGTGACTGGAGTCAGAGTATAAATGAGGGTGTGATGCTGGGTGATTGGCAGGGCTGCAGCTGCTTGTAGCTGTGAGAGAAGTGGAGGGCAGAGCTGTTTACACACATTGTACATGCTGATTAGGCAAAAGTTAAAGCAGAACTATAAAAAATATTCAGCTCCATGCAGGCTTTGAAGGTGAGGGATCGTTCAGGCATGTCAAACAGCAAGCAGAAAGGTCTTTTGGCACTAATGTCTAAAGCTGTGAAAACGGGACATTTTTCCCCATCAGTGCTGCAATAATCCACCGTGCAAGGCAGGGTTAAATTTTCTCTTTCATCGCATGCCAGTCACTCCAAGTGTTGCTAATGTCTGAAATAAAATGTGAGTGTCTCCCCAGCTTATGTGATGCTCTGGGCCTCTCTTTTCTCTTTAGGTGCCTCATCCCCCTGAACCTGTCATCACATTAAACATGTATTACTTAAGTTGGCCTGTGGGAGAAGCAGTGACTGTGTCATGTACCGATAGCTGTATTTTTAGGGGGATTACCTCCCAGGGTTGTATCTTGGCCACTGGCATGTTGCCTGAAAGCATAACCAGAATGAGCAGATTTGCACCTGACTCTGTAAAATATTATTACCCATTTGCAATTTTTATTTACTATTTAATCACCTCTGCCCTTCCTCTTTGTGCTGCAGGATGCATCGAGGCTCCGGAGAAGTCTATTGACCTCCGTGGTACGACTCCAGTGTGTGCATGTATACACAAACTGAGACCAATCTCACCACTACAAAAAAGGCTGGGAATTAAGAACATTTTATTTTTTCCCTCCAGGACATAGGCCTTATAAGGGCCCTGATATGCTTCAGTGGCATTTTGACATTAACCTGGAAGCAGAATCCAGACTTGGATAAAAGGATCTTTTTCCTCTTTGGGACTGTTCTCAGCAGGGGCTATTTGTGTCATAAGAGTCTAGGGACCACACAGATAAATATTTGCTCAAGAGGAACCCTACGCAGACAGAAGAAGAGCTAGACTTCAGACACCAAGTTGTCTGAAGTGTCTCTGCAGTGGTGGGAGCACAGACCTCAGGGAGCTCCACCCTATGGTTTTGGAATGGGACATGTCCTATTTTGTCTCATTATAGTGATGCCTCCTACTGCTGTTCTGCATGGACGTAGTTGAACCAGAGGAAAACATAGGTTCACCTTCTTTTTTCCTCACAAGTCTTGGAGGAAACCATTTGTCTGATGCCTGCTTCTTTCGTCAAAGCACTGAAGGGAAATTTCTATATCCCAGAACAAGACAGAATTTCTTAGACTTTGGCTAAGATTTTAGTAGATGTGTGCTATCTACAAACTGGCACAGTTTACAGAAATACCTTTTAGCTTCAAAAGGACCTACTAATGGACACAAATCACAATATATATCACCCAAAAGTCATCTGACTGATGATCCATTGTGAATTAATTTTACTACTAGTCCTGTGAAGGAACAGCACATTCTCACGGCGAACTCACATCACTTTGCTAGGACATTTCTTCGAAGCAAGTGGGTTCTCAAGCTTGTTACTCTGCTTTCTCAGATTTCTTTCAAGGTTCTAGTTTCAAATCCCAGTTCTTCCAAACCTTTCTTTGACCAGCTTTCACATTGCTATGAAAATACATGATATTGGAAGGATTTATGCTAAATAAAGAGTGAGCAAAGCTGAAGCAGCAGAGTCTGCATCTTACCTTTGTCTACTCAAGCATGAACATAGCTGTCTGACAGCGTGTCAGTGGCTCCCAGGCCTGCTGGCCTTCTGATGAGGATATGGCCATGAGGATAGGGAGATAGGACATATGGGTAGGTCCAGGGCAGAGCTACAAAGTCTGGGAGGTAAGAAGGTGCTTATGCACCATCATCATCCTGCAATGCTAGGGCCATAAAGAAGGCCATATGGAGCCAAGGCACTTACCTCCACCCAGTTGCTTGGGTATTGAGGATGTAGCTCCAAGACAGCCATCTAACTCCAAGCAGAAATTCACCTGCTGAGTCCCTCCACCCACCACAATGTTTCTGGTGAATGAGATATTCTTCTGAAGAAGGCTAACACAGGTCAGCTTAGGTTTTGGAGTTTCTTGCAAGTCAGGAGAAACAGATCAAGTGATCTCAGCTGAAAGTTTGGCCTTCTGTCTTTAATAAACTATAACCAATGAGTTCAGAAAAAAGTGCCCCTATATTGTCTTTCTCTACGATTAAGTCAACATTCAACTCAATGCAACAAAAGGTTGGAAACAATGATCAGTTATAAAGAAGACGCATGTTTTCTCAGGAGGCAGAACTGTGGGGAGAGAAATGGGGACCAGTGGAGAGAGAAAAATTTTGTAGTGAAACACCTTGGACAGGTGGAAGTCTATGCCATGAAGAGGTGGTTTACATCCCAAAATGCAGCAGGCAAAGTAAATAAAACATCAGACCTTTGCAAAATTGTACAGTTACATCTAGTAAGGTCTGTTACTTAATTTTTAATCAAGTTTCAAGGACTTGACATCACTTGAAAATCTTCTATTGAAATGCATCTGATTTTTGTTGCATCCTCTGAAATTTGAGAAGAAGCCACTTGAAAGACAACCTAAAAACTCTGCAATAAATTAAGGATTTTTTTTCATTTTTGCCTGTGTAGGTAGAAAAGAGAATATTGATAGACTAAGACCAGTGCTCACAGAACTCAATGCAAGGTATTCACAGTAAGTCTAAATCACTAAACATATGTGAGTCATTTCCAAGGGTTGTCATTAACATGATAGATTAAGCCAAAATGTCATACCAGATTGAAGAAGGTGAAGCCAGAGTATTTCAACAAAAAAAGGGCAGGTCCATTCTGATCTCACTCATTAAAAATTAGTAAAAAGGAAGAAAGAATTAGGGAAGGACACTGACAGGAAGGAAGTTAAGAAGTCAAGAGTAAAAAGCTGGGACATTGCTCCCTGTATTATTTATAGAGGGGAAGACTTCTGAATCACAAAGAAGGACTGCAGTAGGCCATTTACAGACAAAATTTAACAAAGGTCATTTCTTTCCCAGAGAACTGCCAGTCCAATGCCAACTACTGCAAATTATGAAAACCAAAATGTTTAATGAGACAAGAAAGATGGACGTTTCCTGTTCCTTTGGTGTACAGCTTTAAAAAAATCAAAGGCTAAACTGTACCCTCCAGAGCACATCCATAGTGTTCAATGGTTTTATCTGTATAAAACAGGCACAGAAACAAAAGGGAAAAATCTATCTTAAACATAACCTCATCACCACATCTCTTAATCAGTAGACACCTACCAAAACATTCTGACTACTTTTCTGGTCTTCTTCCTTTTCCAATTTCAAATGGAGGAGAGCAAGATCACTGGAGGAGCCTGGGTGTCTGAATCCTTTATTCAGATCATTGCCTAAGCATACCTCCAACTTTCTCTGACCTGGAGGAACTGATATGTTTTCTTTGACGCCATTTAATATATATGGAGAGAGGAATAACATTCATTTATTCCATATGGGTGTCAGGACCTGTAAGAACTCTAGCAAGATATGGATGTTTCTGAAAAGACAGTGTGGATTTAATGAGCTACAATAGAAAATACCAACAGTTAGGGCAACAGTGACCAATGTTGGTGCTGATGTTTAGCATTTGCAGCTGTCAGTAGGCTCTCAATCACAGGCCCTGGTTCTCATGGGGGATTTCAACTATCCAGATATTTGCTGGAAGGCCTACACAGCCAGTCGTCCTCAGTCCAGGAGGTTCCTCCAGTGCATCAATGATAATTTTTTGATGCAAATGGTGAATGAGCCAACCAGGAGAGGAGCACTGCTGGACCTTGTGCTCACCAAAAAGGAAGGTCTGATTGAAGCAGTGAAGGTTGAGGGCAATCTTGGCTGCAGTGACCATGAGATAGTAGAGTTCAGGATCTTGTGCAGTAGAAACAGAACACTAAGCAGGATCGCAACACTGGACTTCAGCAGGGCCAACTTTGGCCTTTTCAAGCAATTGCTAGGAGAAACTCCATCGGACAGGGAACTGGAAAGTAAAGGGGCCCAAGAGAGTTGGTCAGTATTCAAGGATCACTTCTTCCAGGCTCAGGATCAGTGTATCCCAACAGGTAGGAAAACAAGAAAGAGATCCAGGAGACTTGCATGGTTAACCAGGGATCTGCTGGGCAGACTCTGGTGGAAGGGGAAGGTATATAAATTTTGGAAGGAAGGGCTGGCCACTTGGGTGGAGTATAGGACTGCTGTCAGAGAATGTAGGGAGGCAATTAGAAAAGCTAAGGCCTTCTTGGAGTTAAAACTTGCGAGGGAGGTCAAGGACAACAGAAAGAGCTTCTTCAAATACATTGCCGACAAAACTAACACTAGAGGCAATGCAGGCCCTCTGGTGTTCAAAGACGTTGCCAACAAAACTAACACTAGAGTCAATGTAGGCCCTCTGGTGAATGAGATGGGTGCCCTGGAGGCAGAGGACAGAAAGAAGGCAGAATTACTGAATGCCTTCTGTGCCTCTGTCTACACTGTTGGAGACCATCCTCAGGTGCCTCAGTCCCCTGAGGAGGACTGGGAACAATTGAACATCCATAAATCTATGGGCCCTGATGGGATGCATCCGTGGGTGCTGAGGGAGCTGGCGGGAGTCATTGCTAGGCCACTCTCCATCATCTTTGGTAAGTCGCAGGGAACAGGAGAGGTGCCTGAAGACTAGGGGAAAGCAAGTGTCACTCCAATCTATAAGAAGGACAGGAAG
>NW_009736870.1:0-6737 GCF_000703405.1 Apaloderma vittatum | reverse complement strand
CTTCCTACCTAGTTTAAAGCCCTATCAATTAGTCCCACCAACTCACCAGCCAGAATTCTCCTCCCTCTCTGAGACAGCCCCACTCCCTCTCTATCTCTCATGCCCGGTGCTGCGTAGCCTTCCCCATGATCATAAAACCCAAAATGTTGCTGGTGGCACCAGCCCTTAATTCACGCATTAACTGCATGTACTTTTCTGTCCCTTTCAGTATTCCTACCCCCTACTGAAGGGATAGAAGAGAAAACTACCTGTGCCCTCAAACCTTTGATCAACTGGCCAAGTGACTTAAAGTCCTTTTTAATTCTCTTAGTACTCATTTTATTGCCCTCATCTGATCCAACCCTCTGCGATGGGCAGGGACGCCTCTCAACCTCGCCTGGAACACCTCCAAGGAGGGGGCAGCCACAACCTCTCTGGACAATTTATTCCAGAGTCTTGTCACTGTTGGACTGAACAATTTCTTCCTAAAATCCAATCTAAACCCATTCTCCTTCAACTTAAACCCATTTCCCCTTGTCCTGTCGCTGGACACTCTTGTCAAAAGTCCCTCCCCAGCCTCCCTGTAGGTCCCTTCAGGCACTGCAGGCAGGGATAAGGTCCCCCCCTTGGAGTCTTCTCCAGCTGAAGAACCCCAGCTCCCTCAGCCTATCGTGCTTTGCACCCTTCCCCAGATCTCAGTGCCACACTCAGCTGTTATCTCGCAGGTATTTATCAAGTTTTTCCTTCAGGACAATTTGCTTAGGAAGGGGATGTTTGCAAGACAGAGCCTTGCAAAACCTTTTCATCCAAGAGGCAGGTAGTATGGGCACCTCGGGCATCCACCTACACATCCCGGTGACTTTTTCATCTGGACATCCTTAAGAAAATAACAAAGAAAGAATAAACATTCAGGCAGTGTGGCAAAACTTGTGTTTATCCAGACCGTGTTAAAAGCAGATTTGACTGAAAAGGTGCAGGGAAGGGTAGAGCAGAGCATCAAACCCCAACGTGCATCCCACAGTTCTTCTTTCCACCTGTGGGATGCTGGCCCCATGTCCCTTCAGATGGCTCACTGTATGTGAGGTGCAGTCTTGGGTAGGAGAAACAAACATTGCAAACTCCTGTCACAATTTCAGTGTAGACTCAGCCACTATTTTTGCTACTACTGGGGCAAAGAGTATGTCAGAAAATCATAGAACAGTTTCAGTTGCAAGAAACCTTCAAGATCATCAAGCCCAACCTTGGCCTCTGCAATTCACTGGTTAATGGTACAACCACTTTGGAACCCAAAGCCGGAATCAGCTGTTTTCAGAGGACTTGCTTTTTTTTGTTCAGGGAGTTAAAAGTTATTTAACATCACAGAGGTTTTGAAATGTAGCCATTTCTTCTCCTTTTAAGCTGCCCTTACACCTCTTTTTTCTTACAAGTGGAAGCAAAGTTCACGCAAAACTGCAAGAGGGACTTCACAGTAAGCTTTGGGCTGAAGGGTATTAAACCAAAAATAAAACATATAAATAAAGTTTAAAAAAAATAAGCCCCATCTTCACCCACTCTCACTTTTGCCTACCAGACAGATAGGAAGATTTATGCAAGTCACTGGGAAAAGCCAGATTTTGGCTGTTGGCAGCAAGTCAGGGTATAGCTGCCTAGCTACGGTCTAAAATTAGAGCACCTAAAAATTAACTGTAGGGCTAGAGAACTTTGGTCCCTGTGCTGAACGAGCACTAGAGAATTAGTAATAGTCAGTTAACCAGCTCCACTTTTAATCCAACGGCAAGATTTACGTAAAACAAAAATCGGTGTGAGCGCACACACACAAAAAGTGATTTTTAGTGTTTTTTTTAGTGTTAAGAAGGGTGGGGGGGAATGAGACCTGGGAAAGAAGTTAAATATAATAGGGAAAAGATAGTTTCCTCCTGTTGAAAAGAGGGAGACTTCCATGTTCTCTTAGGAAGTGTCTCGTTAATCTCGTGTTATACTTCTCCAAGCATTTTCAGCTCTGCACTGCGGTACAATCATTTGAGTCGGAAAAGACCTTTAAAATCCAGTCCAGTTGTTAACCTAATTCTGCCAGGTCTGCCACTAAACCATGTCCCTGAGCACCACATCTACACATCTTTTAAATCCCTCCAGGGATGGGGACTCCACGACTTCCCTGGGCAGCCTGTGCCAGGGCTTGACAACTTTTGGGGAAGAAATTTTTCCTAATATCCAATCGAAACCTCCCCTGGAGCAACCTGAGGTGTTAAGTATCTCAGTGATAAAGACTGCATTTTCCTAAAGGCTTCCCTTTAAATTACTCAAATCTCTTTGTCTGCAACCAGACAGCACCAGCCTCCCACGAGAACTGGGGAAACTGAGGCATGGAGGTTGGAAGGAGTAACCATCCAAACCCAGACCATAATACTGGGGTAAGTGTTCCTTCTTGCCTCCATGCCAGCTCTCACGCTGAGAGAATTCCCTGCAAAAGTCTCATACACCCTCCATCCACTGGGCTCATCCCAGGCCAGGAGGAAGGCTGTAATGCTATTGGGCAAGGCTGGCCAGCCTGCCCTGACCTTCCACCCAGGTCAGCATCCTGAAGGCTCTCCACTGCTCTGGGCGTGACAGCTCTGTCCTCAAATCCTGTACAGAATCTATCAGTCTCCCAAGATGAAAAGGGAAAAAAAGGATGAAAAAAAGGAGAAACGGACCCTACAAAGTGCCCTCCATTTGGATGGACATAACCAAGAGTTGCTCCGTGGGACTTGACCATTCCTGGTGGTTTCCATTCTTGACGGATTTTACAGATTGTAGCAAAGCTTCCTGAGCCCTTTGGGGACCACTCGCATGCAGGGAAAAACAGAGGCTGGGGAAATCCTCCCTTTGCCCCAAACTCCTGCAGTCCTCCCTCGGGGTTTCAACCCCACGCAGAGCACGAGATGTCTCCTACTAAGGGAGCAGAGAAGAAGGAAAGACGTGCACCATCCTTGCACAGTAGCCTGGTGGATAGAGAGCACCTTTCTACAGGGCAGCAAGACAAGTTAAACCCTGCTACACGGGTATTTGGTTTCCCAAGGTGAAGAGTTGACACATTTTGGATACCTCTGCCCTACAAGAAGAGATTCTGGGTTGTTTTCTTGGAGGTTGTCTCCCTCTCTCTGACATGTCTCTACTCCATGTTACCTGGCTGCTTGTCTCTTCTCTTGACCAGAAAAAAAGCTGATGCTTCTTAGAAACTGGGAGGATGTTTGTGGTCTTTCTAAGATGCAGGAAAGGGCTCCTCAGGGTTGCAAATTGGGAGATGTCACTTTGGAGGCAAGAGGCATTTCTCTGGTTAAGACCATTTTCATACCTACATCCAGAGATTTATCTCACAGAATCACAGAATGTCAGGGATTGGAAGGAACCTCTAGAGATCACCTAGTCCAACCCCCCTGCCAGAGCAGGGTCACCAAGAGCAGGTCGCACAGGAACGCGTCCATCTCTCAGGAGGAGGAGAGATGAAGACCGCATGCAGGTGACCCCTAAGCATGTGGCTCTCCAAGGAAAAGAGCAAGGGGATGAGCATCTGCAGGAATGGAACTTGTGTGAGCTGCTTTGCGATAGGGAAAGGTGCAAGAGGAGAAGGATACGACATCTGCCACATCGTTTTCCCCATTGCATGAGGTACAGGGCTGCCCACAGGCTTAGGGACACACTGTCACCCACCTATCTGGGTTTTATATGTAGCTCAGAGGCCCATGTCTGTCCAAGCTGCCCCTTGAGGTCTTGGACCAAATGTTTCTGCTGACGAGAGGTTGGGAGCCAACCAAGAAGCCTTAGGAGGATCTCAGACCAAGAGTATCTCCTTTCCAAGGATGCTCTTGCACACAGCATAAAGCATGCTGGAGGTCTGGCTGGGTGTGAGCATCAGGTCTTTGGCCTCCTTTGCTATGGCAAATTTCACCATTTCTTCCAGAGATTTTACCTTTTTTTTTTCTGTATTTTCACACATTTTCTCACTTGACCAATCCTGGCTACAACTTCTATCACCAGCTAGCAAGCAGGATTGTGATGCTGGCTGTCTCAAACCTTACTGTGATACATCTGGGACCATGGCTGAGAAGCTCCTGCAATACAGAAATCAATAATAATGATCTGAAGTTTACTGGGACATCCAAAAGAGGCCCCAGATCTTCTGTAAATACTCGTTTCTAAGCATCCACCTTTGAGAAAAGTTGCAATCAGACCCATCCTGATTAATTATGTTCATTGTTTTGCCTTTCTTCACCCTGTCCCAGAGCTCTCCCCTGTGAATGCTGGAGAGCATCGCTGTTTCTGGGAGAAGGCACAAATGCTCTTGCCCTCAGGTGCATCTGTCTATCAAAAGCTGAAATTTTTGCTTTTCTACACTACAGAAACAGCTGAAGGGAAGTTTTAGGGACTGTCTGTGATGTTTTCAGCCACCAGATTTATGGGACTTAACAGCAAGCGCCAATTAAAATTGAGGGTTACTTTAGCAAGGAAAAAAATTAAGTCCTCCATTGCAAAATTGGAAATGCAGCTGCAAAGAGAAAAGCATAAAACTACTAAAGCAAAGACCTAGGACTCACCTGACATTTCTCCTCATGCTTTTTCTCCTACTGGGATTTCTCTGTAGGCATTTATTACTAAGACAGCAGAAGACCCTGCTACTGAAATGCATTTTGGCTCTGGGGCTTTGACTCCCATGCATGCTTGGATATTTTATATTGGCTCTTGAATTTCAAAGCACAACTCCAGAATCCGTGCATGATTGAAAACGCCTCCCCCTGAGGAATGAAGAAGGATCTTGGAATAGAAATTCATCTGCTTCTCTCAAGAAGTCAGCTAAAAAAAAAGTCCCCCCTGCTAGTTGCATAGCAGAAAGGTTTTGTGGACATCCCATGGTTGGTTTTCTTTTGGTAATCTCCAGCTCAGCAAATCTGGGAACAACCTGAGCCTTCCTACTGTGTTAGAATAGCTTGCAACGAAAAGCACATCATTTCTGCAATATTTTTTACAGTCCTGCACTTGCAGGGCTTTATGTTGAGATCAGGGGTCCATGGACTAGAATTGTCTCAGTTTCACCCCCTTCTGTTAAATCCAGGGGGTTGTGTCACAGCCAGATATAAAACAACTCAGAATTAACAAAGTTTGAAGGGAAAAGGTGCCAGCTTTGTTTCACAACTCCTCCGGGTCCCAGTGGGATTGTTCCACAGATGCACGTGGGCAAAAGCACCAGACAGACCCAGTCCTGCAACCCTTTACTCCCCCAGGGAGCCACGCCGACTGCAGCGGGACTGTTGCAGCAAACGCTGCAGGATCACGCCAGAAGATGCAGTTGTCTGGTGGGGTGTTTCGTAAAAGCAGGGGTAGACTTCTGGCTTCGAGAGCCTCTCCCACCTCCAAGTAGGAGTTGGACCTGCCTTTGGCCAGGGCCAGGCTAATCAGTGCCTCTACCATCAAGGTATTTAAGAGGCGACCCCATTGTTGCTGGCACAAGACCACTTCCTGAAGCCCTGTGGTGATTGAGGTGGCAGGAAGGTCATATCTATTCCTCTCTCCCCAAGCCTCTCTGGTTCTTTACCTGTCATCTTAAATAGTAAATTACTAACCTCCCTATCCTTAACCTCAAAACCTTGAGCCTTTTTAGTTGAATTTTCTCCATTTACATCACTGTGGAAACGGGAATGGGAGACCATGTGGGTTTTTATCGCAGTTGGCTTGAACCATGACAGCAGCATCAAACTGGTACCCCCTGGTGGCACCTACAAGTCAAAGGACAAAAGCTGATCTGGTCACCTTAAGTTGTCTTTATACTCCACAGATGTTCTGACTGGCTCTTCATCTCATCTTGTGATGCTGGGTGGTCTAAGAAGGGATTTCATATCCTGCACCCCAATTCTTAGGGATTGTTTTGATGAAAGATCATCTCTATTTGATTTCAGCTACTGCTCTTGGGAAGGAGTTTAAGCTACAACCAACAAAAATAAAGAAGTTTCTTTGCTCACGTGCTCCTGGGTAGCCCAGGCAGCCAAGTGGTGATGGGATCTGAGGAAAGAGCTGGTATGTTTGCTTCAGTGTTTTGAAGAACATGGGTGCTTACATCGGTTTTGGGTCAGCCTGATGGTTCATCAGACCATGACTTGTCTCTACTTATGGTCAACAGCAGGTACTTACGAAACAGGGAAAGACTGACATTTCTTTAAACTAGGTTGGAAGGGGGAAAGGGTTGAAACCTGGCTCACCACAGACAAGCCAGGGGGAAGTATCCCAGGGTTAGATATCAAATCAATGACCCAGCTTAAGTGCACCCACTCCAACACAGAGGGACAAGAAACGGTAACAGATGCTTCTCCATTAAATCTCTGAAGTGTCTGTACACCAGTGCAAGAATCGTGGGGAATAAGCGGAGGGAATTAGAACTCTGTGTGTCGTTGGAGAGCTACAATCTCATTGCGATTACAGAGAGGTGGTGGGACAACTCCCATAACTGGAATGTGGGCCTTGATGTCTCTGTCCTTTTTAGGAAAGACAGGCCAAAAAGGTGAGGGGCTGGAGTTGCTCGTTACCTGAGAGAGCAACTGGAATGTATCGAGATCTATCCAGAGACGGATGAGGAGCAAGTCGAGAGTTTGTGGGTAGGAATGAAGGAGCAGGCTAGCAGGGGTGATGCTGTGGTGGGTGTCTGTTACAGACCACCTGTAATCAGCAGGAGAAAGTCCATGAGGCCTTTTACAGGCAACTGACAGCAGCCTCTTGATCACAGGCCCTGG
>NW_009736869.1:102638-134091 GCF_000703405.1 Apaloderma vittatum | reverse complement strand
ATAATATATAACTGGTGAGGCTTAGCAGCAGCCTTGAGTCTTCGTCCTCCGACACCATTATGGTCACTGTCTTAGTCTTCTGCGTTTAGGTAAATTTTAATGATGTTGTTACTATCCAACAACATCATCGGTGCTGTACGCACCAAACCCTTTCCCCAGCAACAATGTGAGGGCTTAAGGGGCGAAAAAGTGGGTGAGTCTGAGGTTTTTTGGAGCTGCAAAGGGAACATAAATATCCCTGGTGCAGCCATCTGCAGTGAACTGGGGATGCTGGAAATAGGAGTCAGTTCTCCTGCGCAGTGCAGAGCATATTAAAAATGGAAAAAATAGCCCAGTAATTTTTTAATTAAAAAAGGATAATAGCATCTTGTGTTAAAATTCTAAAAAGCAATCCTCTACGCTTAAAAATATACCTGTAAAATAATACGTGCCTTTTGGCTATTTCCTATAAATATGGTCACATGGCTCTCATTAAGACACCAGAAAATATCGTAAACTAGCATTTATAAGCTCAACATAGGAAATTTCTGTATTTTTATTTTGAATTCATGCTTCTGCTCCAAGATTTGCTGAAAGATATGAAACTTTATTTGAGGTTTTGGAAGTAGAAAGACTTTTGAGCAAAACAGTCTTCTTTTGGTAAAAACTCCCATCTGTTCAAATTTTGACAGTTTCTTCAGGCAAATACGACTTTTTTTTTTGCCTACAAATATGCAAATATTAAAAAGAAAATACTTCTGGCTAAGAGAACTGTCAGTAATACCTAAAAAATTGTGATATTATGAAATATTAACATTTTAAGATGAAGCTACTTGAAATGCACGGCAGCACAATCCTGCGTTCTCTGCCTGTCCCTGCAGAGTATTTAGCACCGAAGGAGAGGAAGTTTGGCTCTGAAGATGAACGAGAACGTTAAAAAACAGGGAAGAGATTAACCACATCTTTTTAACACGGAGGCTTGAATAACACCACCCCAGGCAGTTAATCACTCACACTGCCCAAGCGTGTCATCGGATGGAAGCTTTCCTGTTTCCACCGAGCTCACACCTCAGGACAAAGGTCAAGCTCTGAAATTTAACGTAAAGCAGACTCATGACCTTAGACATCAACGAGACAACGGCTGATGCCCGTCTTGCCTGAATAATTTAAGGATTTGGGAGCGTACAAGCAGGTTCAGTACCAGCTTGCAAGTCTGGTTTCAGCAGCTCTTTTACAAGCAGGCTGCAGGTGGCAATGCATTAATGTTTGTGTCTCGGAGTGCAAAAACTCCCCGAAACGCCGTGCTGGGATCATGGCGGAGGGTGTTGCTCTCTCTCTCAAAGAAACACATCGGGAGGGAAATATGATAAACATATTTGCAGGGGAAAGGGTTAGAAAGAGATCAAATAGGCTTCCTTGCAGTGGGAATGGCTCATTCCTAAAGGCAGCCGCTGTGGTTTTTCTGATTCACCCTCCCAGCCTGTGCCCGGTCGCTGGCCTTTGTGCGGAGCCGCATGGATTTATGCTGGGAGCCCGGAGGAGAAGTCATCTGGAAGTGGAGCAGCGTCCTCCGAAATGGGAAAAGCTCTGGGGCACATTGGGGAATATCTTAGAAGTAGAAAGGATGAAATGAGGCATCTTTAATTCTCCTTCCCTGGGCCCATTGTCATGTTGTTCTCCCAGGAGCAAGAATACAGCCTTGCAACTCTCCCTCCTTCCTTAAGGAAGATTAACCAGACTAAAACTCAGATTAATTAAGTTGTGATTTATAGCATCCCTAAACGCATTTTAAGGCCCTTACAGTGTCCATCTAGCAATAACACTTCTTTGGGGGCAATAGCAGGGTTTTGCTCATAACTAAAGGCATCTGTAGGGTTGGGGTTTTTTGCGCTGGAGTTTTGCTAATGAGCCCTGGTGCAGCGTATTTAATCCCAGGAGATGGAGATTCGCTGGGAGAGGCAGCCTGGCAGAACAGCCTGGGAAGATGGGAGAGGAGAAACATCATCCCTCTCCACCTGGAGAAATGCTCTCGAGAGTGAAGCAGCTTTGCCAAGCTACAGCAAAAGCTCAAATATTACACAGGAGCTCAGGTTGTAGCAGGGATCTTGCCTGGCTAAGCCATATGGGGTCTGTCTCAAGATGCAAAACAACAGGTTGTGTAAGGCTTGGGCTCCGCCGGTTCTTCAGCATCAGTCCTGCTGCTGGAGAAGTGAGCGGCGCTTTGTGCCTTCTTGTAACAACTCTGAATCTTTAATCTCTCTTAAGCGCCTCTTCTGGAAATATTTGCTATGCTGTGGGAAGAGGGCTATTATTAAACGGTCACAGAGAGTAATTGCTTTAAAATAATATTGCAGAGTACTCACTGTGCTCTTGCTCAGTTACTCTAATAACAGGTTGATCAGCCCTCAGTGATGTCACTACTAATTCACTGAATGGAGCACACATGAGAGCCAACCCGAGGAGGCAGAATACCCTGTCTGACTGAAGAAGCGTCAGCATTTTGATCAAACCATCCTTGACGAAACAGCCCGGTGACACAACTTTACCTGAATCAAGTTGCTGTGCCAGAGCTGTGCCTGTGGGGTGTCACGGCAAGTAGAAATATTCACGATGCCCCCACTGCACGTGGCTGATGTGGCGAGCAGCATCCTTGTGGCAGCCAGTTCCTGGCCAAGGACATGCTACAGCCTCTCCCTTCTTAACCCCACCTCATCGTGCTTTTGTCTTCCATCACCCCTGAGCGATGCTCTCCTTCTGGTCCCCACCTCCCTCCTCCATCACTTCCCCTGTGAAGGAACCAAACCAGCTCCCATATTTATGGATGCATTGATGCCAGGCGACGGGGACACATCCAACTTAATCCTTCATCCTCCTCCAGCTCAAGGCAGAGCTGCCCTGAGCCCTCCCAAGCACAGAAACCTGCTTGTGAGCGCAGATCACAATTGGGGACTGGGACCCTGGGTGGTGCATAGGCAGGACAGACCAACAGCCTCCGACCTTCATCTGGGAGTTTCATAGAATTATAGAATTGTCAGGGTTGGAAGGGACCTTAAACATCATCCAGTTCCAACCCCCCTGACATGGGCAGGGACATCCCCCATTAGATCAGGCTGCCCAGAGCCCCATCCAGCCTGGCCTTAAAAAATTCCAGGAATGGGGCTTCCACCTCCTCTCTGGGCCACCTGTGCCAGGGTCTCACCACCCTCACGGTGAAGAACTTCTTCCAAACTGAAAAATAGCTCACGGGGTGATGGCCAGGGAAACCAGCTACAGATAGTCTGTAGATTTCCTGCAAGGTTTTTTGGTCATCGGTGCTGGTGCTGGGAGGTTGGAGGGGGACAGACCGAGGGGTGAAGCTGGACGCCCTCCCTGCATAGAGGCTGTTTCTCTGCTCCCATCCCCACGCCAGTGAGCAAGTCTGCCTGCGCTAAGCCCACGAGCAGGGCAAAAGGGCAAATTCAGCAATACCTTTGGCTTATCAGTGACAGGACAAATTGATACCAGACTTTTAAGAGGGTGGGGAAACGTCTCTCCATAAAAAGAATCTAAATTTACCATCGTGTTAACAATTCTGTAAGGCTTTTTGGCAACTCCTAGTGGAAATTTCAGGAGCAGATGGAAATATTTGGAAACGTATAGAACACATGAGCCTGCAACATCCATTTTTATTTTCTCATTGGGAGTGTGGAGTGGTTTCGTGTTGCCTTTTAATTTTTTTTTCTTTCCCTCTTTTGGATACTAAGAAAAGCAAGAGGGGAAGCAGGCAATGGATATAGGCAGGAGGGGGTTTTCTTGGTATTGCTCACTTGATTCCCCTGTGTGGTCTGTGATGGTATTCAAGAGAAAATGGCACCAGTGTGAGGTTACTTGGTCCCAGGTTATTTGGGAGCCCGGCAGGACTGGGAGAGCACCTGTTAGCCTGGCTCTGTGAGGTCCAATGAGCCAATTAACCTTTTCCAATGTAAATTGAGGTGGATAACCTGTATCTACCTCCCAGGCAGAATGTGAGATTTAATTAATGAGTGTAAAAAGGCCTCAGGGATTCTTTGATGGAATATAATGTCAAAGTATGCAAAATGGTTTTTACTAGTTCTGATGGGCAATGCCCAAAGTCATAGTCTCCCTAGGAAGGGAAAATCCATAGAGACCATTGAAAACATGGATCAAATACTTCCCATCCTGTTGCCTGCAGAGTAGAAAAAGCTTTTGCTTTTAGGGTGCTATAACCCACCCTTGAGCGTGAAATTTGGTACAATAGAATAAGAACCAGTAACAGTAATAGACAGTCTTGTACACAAAACCTGAGAATAAAATAATAGCTCTCAGTTACCAAGTTTCTGGACCGCTGCAGATCAGTAACGATCAGGAACGAAGGAATACGCCGTGTTTTTCCATCTCCCCGCTTAGCCCAGTGAGGGCCGGTGAAGCACTGGCTTCACTGCTGGTCTGCTCTGGTAGATCAGCCGTTACAGTTTTTTTATGTGGGGAACTCATTTGGATACCAAGGCATTTTCCAAGGTGTTTACATTGTCCCACTTCCACCGGATCTCAGCAGCTCTTGGAATATCCATACCCAAAGCCTTTAATTAGAAGAGAGACTTCTGGAGCTGGTGGTCTCAGCATTTATTGTGCTTGGAAGAGGATTGGTCTCCTACTATAGCAACAGCAAATGAACTCAGCGCCAGCAGCAGTCCCGACAGTTATCACATCCATGGCTGGATGCACTTCATGATAGCACAGGCTTTGGAATACGAGTGCAGGTTTCCCTTGAAGCCCAGGGAAACAAACCTGGGTGATGAGAGAGTGACTTCTCTCACAACCACTTGAGCAGCTAATGGAGAAAAATGAGTCACAAATCCCCCACTCTCTCTATACGTTGACTGTAACATGTACAGCTTCTTCCGTTTCATGGTGTGGAATCACAATATGGGATGGTTTAGAAATTGCTGCCTTCGGGTCCTATTTTCATCCCCCGAAAGCTAATACTCCTCAGTGACCAGGAGCAGCTTCATGGCATCGTGCAGGTTCCTCAGCAGCCTCCGTGGTGGGTCCTCACAGCCCTTTGCCCCTCACCTGCCCCTCTAGTGCAGACAGACGATCTGGGGGCAGCCCTCACCCCTCTCCCTATCTGCTTTCACTGCACAAACTCTTTCCATAGTGGGATTAATGCAAGGGAATTGGGTTAAATTTTCTTGTATGTTGGCCATGATACAAGACCACAGTTGCCCAGACCTGCAGAAATCGTTCAGGTCCTAAATCCTTTCAGTTGTATCATTTCCTAGTGATTTCCATGGCAAAGAAATGTTGGCCAGAGAGCTTTGCGGAGTCATGCCCATGCCCAGTGCTGCAGAGCTGCATCATCCTTGTGGAAAAGTGTCACTGGTTTGGTCCTGGCACCTTTGCCTTTGCCCAGAGGCAGCAGGTGCTGGGATGCAGCATCTTCAGGTTGTAAATTCTCCCTGGAGGGTATGCAGAAAGCATTTGCAGTGATTAACTGTGGGGTCCTCCTTCTTAATTGCAACGGGATCCCATGCGTGACATGGAAGCTGTTATGATAATTTTTTTTAATCGACTGCCAGTGAATAATTGTATCATAATCCCTCTGTCCCTAATTAATATGCATGAAACGGCTCCGAGGCAGGTTTAAACCACATGCTCACGCACCTTTACCAGATGCCACGTCCTTCTATTCATCCCAAATCAGGAGAAAAAACAAACAAAAAAAATCTAAACTCTGTTTTATTCAAAGCAATCATCAAATATAAAACCCCAACAACTGGCATAAACAAGTTTCTATGAGTTGCGAACATGTCTACGAAATCATGTGATTATAAACATATTTAAAAAAATCTCCATTTCGTTTGCAAACTGTCTCTAAAAACGCTCGAAGTAAAATGACCTGAAGATAAATCTGAAACCAGCCCAAATTTTTTTTATTCACAAGTGCAAGGCACTCAGGTAGAATATCAATAATAAAAAAGCAGTTCGGTTTTAAAAAGTTCGTTATTTTTAGTTAGCTAAGGAAGGAGCATTATTCATAGTGCAAATGTCTTTACCTGTGATTCATGCACTGACAATGACTCCTCTCTTCCAGCTGTCCTTCCTCTGAGCTACTTCATCTTTTTTTCTATACTTTCTCATACAATAAGTTATCAGCCAAGAGCATGGGTATGAAGTGAGGGCTGTACAGTAAGAGCATGGCTGGGGCATCTTCTGTCCCTTGGTCACCATCCCTGAGCAGATGCTGGGGCACAAAGACATCTCTGAGCTAAGAGGGACCCTGTGAGCTGAGCTGGAGGGGCCAGGGGAAGGGAGTGATGCCGAAAGAGAGGCTTGACCCCTCTCAGAGGGAAATTTCAGTCCCTGTGGCCCATCTGAGCTGGACCAGCTCCTGATCATTGATGCTTCTGTGCTGTCTTTTACTAAAACCCATCCTTGGAGCTGCAGCCTCTTGCACCAAGTCCCTCCAATGCAATTGTAGTTCCTATCCCCATTTTGGTCTTCTATCAGCGTAAATATTGCAGACCTACATCCCCCCTTTTGCACCCTGCTGAAGAGATTTCATCACAAAAGCCAAAATAGCATTTTTTTTTAAGGGATTTCTTTTCCTTGCAAAGAGGAGCTGCTGCTTTGCACGGCACGGGACCAGCTCAGAGCTGCTCCCCAGCCTCCCCCAACGCAGAGGGGACAAGTCGTGGCTGAAAAAAAATGCAAATGAAAAAACCCCAAAACACAAATTGCCCCATTCCATGGACATGTGGAAAACTCCAACCTGCTGGGAGGATGGATGCAGCCTGTTAAACACCCTCCAGGTAGTTACGGTAAAACAAGCCTCCCCAAGCTGAGGAAGATAATGCTGGGTGCTGAGTGCTTGACAAAAAACTGGCTAGAGTTACACCAAACTGTTTCCCCATCATCAGTCAAAATTATCCTTCATTTCCTCCTCTCCCTCCTGAAATACAAGAATATAAAAAGAAGAAGGAAGGGGGATAAGAGGTGGAAATTGGGACAGATTGAAAAGCTCAATTGTTTCTACTTGGAGAAGCTCTGATGGCTCTGCTGTCTCTCCAGGACCTCAGTGTTCATTAATGCCTGTTAATTAATGTCTGTTAATGCCTGTTAATCCTGTGTGAGGTTATTTGGGAAGTGCTGGGAGCTAAAAGCTTGCAGCACATGGTGGCCTTTGCAGCATTAAACCCTGGAAATTCTGCAAGGAAGGAAAGACTCGTTGCCATCCTGATGGATGATGACTTGGGCGTAAAACAGGGCCAGCAGGGCATGGGAGGGACAGGTCCACATGTGACAGTCCTGAGCGAGACCCCAGGTTCTGAGCAGCACAACAGACAGACAGACTCTTCCAGGAGCCCTTTCGGCAGCGCTGAAGGAGGTCCCAGAGCAGTTCAAATAAAAATAACCGTGGCTGTCAATCTGACGTAACTCCATCGCATCGGAACAGCCCATTGGCGTTCCTACTGAAATCCAGCAGGTTTAGCTTCTCCAGATTTCCATTTTTGTAAGAAAAGAAAGCGTCAAAATGTACCAATAGCAGCAAAATTTTGCATTAAGGGCATCTCTAGTGAGTTTGGAAGATGTTCTTCCGGATACCCAAGCCTTTGTTCGTGGTCCCTTCCTCCCCAGGTCAGTGCTCTTGTGCCTGTTTGCCAGACCGTGTCTTTCCTTTCAAAACTTTTGTTTTCTGTTTTTTTTTTTTTTTTGAGGCTGAAGAGTTTGTGAATGCACATCATAAGTTCAGTTTAAAGGCTCTCCATCCCCCGGTGTGTGCCGGGCTGTTGAGACAAGCACCCACGGAGCACGCTGAGTGGCTTTTCCATTGCCCAGAATAATTCAAACTGGCACGAAGGAATTCTTGAAGGCAACACAGGCAGTCAGCTTTAACAAAGCATGCGAGCACTTCTAGCAGCGACAGCACGGAGATTCGACCAGCAAAACAAAACTGATCCAGCCAGCATTTTGGCTGTGAGTTATTAAACATGACATAAGTTAAAACACTGTCTGGCAAGGTTGGTAACTGAGACCAACCAGCTTGACTGGGAATGATCCTCCAGCAGGCTCTAAAAACAAAGGTGCTCCGGGTTTTGCCATGCAGTACCCCTGGCAGAAGGATTCATCCTCAACTATGGAGAAGGGGGTTTGCAGCAGGAGACGCTCACTTTGATCACATGGTCCCCGAAATTGTGCAGAGTTGCTTAAAAAAATTCCCCAAGCATGCACCGGGCAGTAAAATATTTGCCACTTTGATGAGCCTATTGCACTGAGTGACTTGGACCCCAGATTTTCTCCCCCTGATGCAATTCCAGGGCTCCCTGGAGCAGTCCTTTTGCACCAGGGCTCATCCTGCCAAGCAGAAGTGTCCCAAGTGGAGTGTTCCTACAAAATCTTGGAGCTGCCCAGAAAATAAAATAAAAATGAATAGTTGTGTTATCCATCCCTACAGAAGGAAGGTCCCAGCTATTGGTGGGTTGTGAGAAGAAGTGGTTGTTCTGGCAGAAAGCAAAACCAGCTTCCCCACAGGCTGAGCAGAAGTGGTTTTTGAAGGATTTTTCCGAGATGCTCTCAGGCTCTGGGCACGTCCATCTGCCCTGGCAGACAGGCACGTGCTGGTTGCTCACGGCTCTGGGGAGGGCAGCGACTGGCCCCACGAGCAGAACTCACCCGGTGATTCACCAGGACCTCAAAGCCAGATTTTCTCAGTTGCTGCCCATTAGCACTTTGATTTCAAGGCAACTTAGCCCCTTCACCCGTCACTGACCTTGCCACAGCAGCCCCCTCCCACTTTGTTTTATTGTTTGCAGACAATCAGTAAGCAACAAAAATTTCCCTAAATTTCTCGGTTTGTTCAATAAACACCCGTTGCTGGTTGATTTATTTATGTTTATTTGGTGACAGACAGAATGCACTCCAGTGACAGGCCTGTGACCGACCCCAGGCAAGCCGGGGATTTTTCATTTCCTTGCTCCAAGGGATGCCTGAGTGCTTCTCTCACAAACACCAACTGGTGGAAAATGAAAAAATTCAGCTTCGCCTTCTCTCCCTCATGCAACAGACTCTGGAGCGGGATGATTGTGGCTATCATTAATTCATGTAAAGATCTGCATGAATAACCATGGAAAATATTTGGCATTGCGCAGCCCCAGATAGAACACGATTAAATATGTCTCACAATTATGCTCAGTCTAAAATTATAGCCCCTTACATACCTTGCATACCGCTCACAGCTGGTATATCTAAATTTAGGGGTTTCATGTGCAGAGCAGCAGGATCGGGCAGTATTGTTGGAGGGGATGCTTTGGGGACACTCAGGTCAACCTGTGGCAGCAACTGATGCGATTTTGCCTCTGGACCGGCAGCGGGATGGGGTTGTGGCTTCATCCTGCTCGTTCCAGGCTTGGGCAGCACCTGCCTGCTCATCCCACCACCCCCGGGCATGGATCTGCCCCTGCCCAGTGGCCTCGGGGAAGGAAAGAGCTCTTTCAACTTCTTATTTCCCAGTTGGGCTTTATTTTTCTTTCCGCCACCTCTTGACCCTGGACGTGGAAATAAGGGCTGGTGTCCCCAGAGCTGAGAAAGTTCTCAGCATCTTCTTTCCTTCCTCCAGACATCAAAAGGGGATTGTGGGCTCGGTCACATTTTACATCATGGCTGGTTTTGATCCTTTAAGCATAGGAGATATAAATCTTCTTCCTCTTTCTTTCTCTGTTTGGGTATCGATTCTTTCCTGTGTTCTGAAGTTTCTCAGGAGGAAACGTAAGGGGGTTTATAAGCTGGTTATTTGTCTACTAGTTTTTTACCTTGGCGATCTTATCACAACTCTTAGTTGGAAAATATACTGATGGGGTTTGGAAAAGACTGGAGCAGTGCGAGGATAGGAAAGCAGGAGCTTTAGCCTGCCAGCAAACAGACCCGGTTTAGTAAACCCATGGCTGGGGTGTTGTGAGCAGGAGATGTTTCCAGCAGTTTGCTAATGCTGGCAGTGGTGGTGCCAAGTTTTCAGTGTGGCCGGGCAGGGAGAGAAGCAGAACGAGGCTCCCAAAATCATCTCCTCCATGTACATCCCTTGGATGAATTGGGGCAGCCCCACTAAAGCTGGGGGTGCTGGCCAAGAAAGTGATGTTTCTAATACTACTCCAAGGGAGAGAAGCAGTGAGCCTGGGCACCGCATTTCCATGGAGCCTTAGCGCTGCCCAGTTTGGCTGCGGTGCTTCTTCCAGCATCCCCTGGGTGGTGGAGCAGAAACAACACCCTGGTGTCTTCTTAGGTGAGAGGCATTTCATCCACAAACTGTTCTACCCCATGTTTAAATTGCCTGAAATCTTAAGCCTCTACATGAGCTGGGGGCTTCTTTCCCAAAGGGATCAGCTCATGCCCCTGCCTGACCAAGCTCCTCTCTTCAGAGCTTCCTTCGCATCTCTGGTGGAGGTTGAAGGACCCAGAGGGAGGTAGGAAGGTGAGAAAAAGGTGAAGTCCAAAGAGCGGGAGCGAGCAGGGCCAGATCTGCAAAATGTCAGAGCATTTCCTAGCACTGAGCTGTTGTTCGAGCATCACCTGCATTGCTGCAGACAGCTTCACCTCCCACGTGCTTGTCCTCAGCATGCCCACAGCCTGTCCTGCCTGGACAAGTTATGTCACAACGATATTGATGTATTCGATGTATTCGATGTATTCGATGTATTTAATGTATTTGTGCCACTTTTTTAATCTGCTCGAGGAGCAGAAAACTAAATATATTACATGGAGGATTTTATTTTTTTCCCGTGTCCATGAACTTGGTTTGGAGACAAGATGGAATCATGGACTGATGACTACTTGGAGCTGGTCATCCTCCTCCTCCTCCTCCTCCTTAGTGCTGCCACGCTGCCCAGGGCCAGTGTGCACGCTCAGCTCAGCCGATGCCCAGGCAGGGAGCACAAAAGCTGGACACGGCGATTCCCCAGCGCTGCCTGAGCACAGGCTTCCTTCATCCTTGCTCTCAATCATTTGAATGCAGAAATTTCAGTGATTTACTGCCAGAAGTGTGAATAAGACAAAAAAACCCCAAAACAACAAAGTGGGAATGGGGAGTGGGGGGAGGGAAGGTCATTCCAGTTTCTTCCTGCTTACACCCCTCGCAGCTTTCGGATACAGGATATCGCTGAATGGCAACCTCCATGCTGCATTTATTTTTAAGCCACTGATAGCTTTCTAAGTGACCTCGCTGTACATGAGCAACATCAGCCAAGAAGCTGTTTTTTTCCGGCCCTTCGACGTCAGATTGCTTCCTTTGACACCTCTGAGAGCCAAAAAATGGGAAGCATTCTCTTCCCAAGGTGACTTTATTTTTTTTCCCCTGTGATACTACCGCTGGGTCTCTCTCTCAGGCTCAGGGGCCACCGTGGCATGAATGGCATTGCCCTGGGGGCACGGCCCTGAGGTGAAAGCTGAAGGTCACCACTTTAGGGCAAAGGTGTCCACAATTATCCACTCCCTGGGAAAAAAAAATAAATTAAAATTTGCCTTGGCTAAAGCCAGAGTTAGGGCAACTTTACCTCAATTTAAAGGACTCTGGTATGCGCTTGTAACTTTTTTTTTTTCTTCTTGATTTTTTTTCCTTTTCAGAGCAGTTGGGGCTTTCCAGGATATGCTAGCTCACATCTCCATAACCTGTTTACTGTAACCTTAGATTTAGCACAAGGTTTTCAGGCTCATGTACAACTGAGTTCAAACAACTCAGGGCTGCTCTAGTGTGAGAGGCTCCAAGACACCACAAAAATGCTTCACCTCTGCTTTTTTAAAGTAGAGGTACTTTTAAGCACCCTCACATGAAAATAATTATAAAGGCTCCTGGAGTCCAACTGGGACTCTGAAATGGAGCTGAGGGGGAGATTAAGCCAGTTTCTTGCTTGGTGCCTCAGTTTACCCACTCCTGAACCATGGCTTCGCACTGACTTGATGACTGCTGAGCCCTGCAGCATCACTGTGGTGTGGGTGTTTCTATCCATCCACCCCTTGACTGCAAACTGCAGGAGAGGGTTTTAATTAAAAAAAAAAAAGGTGGAATGGGTTCAGCTAGAGATGCAAGCGCAGGTCCCAACTGCATCTTGTTTTCTCAGAAGTGGGGATACACCTGAAAAATCCCCTGGAAATCAATAGGAAGAGCCTGGCTGGAGAAGACCTGGGACAATGCTGCTCTGCACAGCTCCCCAGTGTCATTATGAGGCTGGAAAAGGGGGAAAACACCAGGCCGGGATGTGGTGGGCTCCCATCCTCAGCTCTGCTTTGTCTCTGCCCTGCCTCCAACACTTCAAAGCAACCAGGCGCAGAATCCTGGCTGAGAGGTATCCTTCAAAGCCGCTTCTTCCTGCGTCACTCGTCAAGTAGAGGGCACCGGGCTCAGATATGCATTTCTGAGCTCGAAAATGTCAGAAGGAAATGATGGACTCGGAGGAAATTCTTGCGACGGTCTAGGAGGAAACGGGAGATGTGAAAATACACGATGTATTTTCCTCCCACAAGCTGTGCGCTCTGTTTTTATTATCATAAACCTGGGCCCAGAGGATGTCAGCTTGTTTATTTATTTGTTTAAATGAGGTTTCGCTCCTTGTTCAAACATTCCCATGTTGGCAGCTGCTGCGCTCCCGGTCCCTGTCCCGGTTCCCATCTCCCCTCCCCTAACGAGGGGACGTGTCAGCCCAGGCAGCATCCTCAGACGCCGGCGAGGTGGGAGATGCTGAAGGCAGGGTGGGAGGTGGCTGTCCCCCCCAGGTCCACCTGAGCATCACAATCTGCAGCAAGAGCCCCTCGGGCTGGTGGCACCACCACGTCCTCATGCATGTGTTGCCTGTGCAGCCTCCTCAGGCTTCACAGCTTTTTTCCCTTGGAGAAAAATTAGAAATATCAAGTTTTTTCACTTCTCCCCTGAGTCAGTGTCCCCACAGGCATGTCTGCTTCCTTGCCACCACCAGCATGTGAAGCAGCTCCAGCAAGTACGTGCTGGTCATGCCACCAGGGTCCCATGTTCTGTCGTTTTGAAGCACTGTCAGGAATAATTGCTATGGAAAATCATGCTGCAGCATCAGGAGCCTCTATGCCCACCTAAAATGACTTATTCACAGGGACGTTGACAGGGCTAGGACGAAGGTTGGACTCAATGGTCTTGAAGGTCTCTTCTCACTGAAACTGTTTTATAATTCTAGGATTCTGGCTCCTGAGGGCTTTCCGTGGCTGGCCAGGCAGCGGTGACCCATGGAAGGTCTCATGGTGGTGGTGATCGCTTCTACCCTGAGCTCCCTGGACACTTAGTGTTGCTGCCCCATAGTCCCCGATGAGGCTGAAGGATGCCTGGAGCCTTGCACAGACCCACGTAACCCGGGTGAGACAGCAGCACACATCGGGCTCAACCCAGGTCTTGCTTTCACCACCACGGAGATGAGGAGGGATTTTATTTATCACCTGGGCCATCCCTGGCCAAGACAACATCGCCTCGTGCTGCAGGGGGACCCCTGGCCTCTCCCAGAGGGGTCTAAGCCGCCCCTCACCCCGGCATGGCGGGGAGCCGCGGGAGATGCACCTGGGAGGAGAAGCACTTTGCTCAAGGAAGAAAACAGGATCTAACATATAAACAACATCCTCAATGGCTCAGCAAGTGAGTCGCTCTTTCCAGAGCTTGTTTTCAAGCCATTGTCACAGCTCCCATGGCCACCCCCCTGCCCCCCAGCTACAAAGTGCAATCAACCCAAGACAGGAGGGGCCAGCAGGGCAGGATCTTCTTGCCCTGGGTGGACCCAGCAAGGGCAAATATTGCAGAGGTGGAGGGCAAGAATAGTTCCTGCATCTGTTTCAGGGTATGTTTGGTGATGAAATACCTGGGTAGGATGTGACTTCCATCTCCCAGGCTCTGAATATTTAATCCAAAGCTTATTAGGGGCTCCAAGGTATGAGGGAGCAAATGGGACATAGTACGTCTGGGGAGAAACCGAAGGCTTTCCTGAGGAATCACTCAGGCTCCTACCAGAGAGTTCCCTCCCCAGGGCTCCCCACAATGAAAATGCTTTTTCTGGCTAACATTTATTTTGCATCCACATAGTAGAACCTTCACATATTCCTGGAACGGATCAATCTATATTCTGGCCTCTGTGGTTGTGGCCCCTGGATTTCGGCTATTTTCTGCCTGAAAACCATTTTAATTTTTTTTAAAAAACAACAAACCGCAAACAAACAGCTTGTTAATTTATTTTTCATTACTTAGTCCTTCCTTTTCTCCTATAAAGCCTCGATAACTGAGTACAGCACTGGTGACAGCCAGTGAGTCCAGATTGCTGGGGTGTCCCAAAGGGATCCAGCTGGGCAGGCTGGAAGGGCTATTCCTGCACAACATCTCCCACAGCCTGAGCCCCACAGGGCTTTGAGGTGCCTTCCAGCCACCCCAGGACATTATTAACCTCCGACTGTCATGATACGACTTGTTCCCAGATTTATTTTCCAGTTTGTTTGGATGAGAACAACGTGTTTTCTTAACCTTGGGAACTGTTGTGTTGGCCAGGCAGGCTCCATCAGCCCCGCGAGCGGCCAGGCTGCCTGGCCCGTGGAGAAGGTGGACATCCTCGACTCCTCTACCCTATAACTATTGGTTGGGGCTACCCTAGTGCTCTTTGCAGCGTTTTTTCTACCAGGTAATGAGAGACCCTGTGAGCTCCTTCCAGCACCACCCTGCAGCCCACCCAATGCTCTGGCTTCTGCCAAGGTCCTTGCATGGGATCATCTCCTCATCACCCAGAAGCCTCATGGACCATTCTTTGGCTCCTGCTAAGGGCTAAACCTGTCTTCTGCCTTATCCACATCCCCATCACAGCCGTGTCCCTCCAGGTGACTTCAGACAAAAGGTTAATGTGAACTCATCCCAATGGGCTTCAACCTGCCCATCTCCATCCCCCAGCTGAAACGCTGCTTGTTTCTCCCTGGAAATGTCAACCAATGCTGATTTCTTCCATTTTCCTCTTCCCTCTTTTCCTTCCTTTCCCCAAACCTCCCCATGGAAGCCCTGCCACCTCCAAGGAGACCTCGTCCCACCTTGCTCTGGCTCTGGGGAGCAAAAGGGCCTCACCTTCCTATGGAATGCACCCCAACCCCACCAACCCATGAGGGGGCTGTGATGTGGGACCTCCCAAAGGGTTAAGCTGCTCCCCAGCACAGGAAACCTGCAGCCAAAGCCAGATTCCGCGGGAGGAAACACGCCGTTTGTTGTGGGAGAAAAGGTAAGCGAAGTGTTAACGCGATTGCCTGAGCAGAGGTCATCGGCGTATCCTGCTCCAAACTTCCTGAGTAACCTCACATGAGAAAACAACAACCCTGGGTACGGGACGTGGTGGGTTTGTTTTTAACTCAGATTACCTTGGACCTACTTTCTCGCTGGCGCTCGTGGCCGCTCACATGCCCGTCCTGCAGAGGACTTGCTCCACCACCTTCTCCTCTGCTGTTGCAGCAGCAGAGGAGGTTTTTAATATTTCTCTTGCACGAATGGTTGTATTTTTATGCCCTGGACTGTAGCGGGAGGGAGGAGAAGAGGGAAGCAAAACACAACTCTGGAGGTGAGATGCTGCTGCTCCCTCGGAGGAGCAGAGCAGCCCCATGCCAGAGCTCTGGGAAGCCAACAGAAGGGAAATCCACCCAAACTTTCTGGTTTATCTTTTTTTTTTTTTTCTTCCCTTCTGGCTCACAGGACAAAGAGGGCTGGAGGTAGCTGCAGGAACAGTTTGACACTTGGGGGAACCGTGAGCAGGACCAAACTGCTGCACTGCCTTCCCCAGCCTGCAAAAGGCAGAGAAAGCGTCTCTGCTGCTTTTACCAACCCCTGATTCTTATTAAAAGTAAAGATTTTACAATAGCTGAGGTTCCTGCAAAGAAAAAAACCCCAACTTTTAAAGGTACAGAATGCCTGAGATGCTATGCCAAAAGTGATGTTTAGGCAGAAATGACTCAGAAGTTTAAAAACTGAAGTGTGATGCAACTAGTTTTATTTACATACATGCACAAGAGCAGTATTGGGACACGACTGGCACATTTCCTTCAGTCCAGCATTGCTGTGTCGTTCCTTAGCAAATATTTCATAGAAAGGGAGACTCCTAGAAGAGGTCCATTGTGAGTTTTTGCTGATCTTGCAGACGAAATGGAGATTGGCCATTTTTCAACATCTGTATTTTTGAAAATATGAACCCAACGCTTGAACAGGATCAGCTCAGATCCACTTTAGCTCATTGCTACAGGAGAAATATCTCGTGTGAGCTTGGCCTCATGACTAGGATGCCATCATGTGCAGCACTATAGATACAGAAGGTGGAGAAACTGCTGAGGTGTCCACCTGCCTGTGTCCTCCTGTCCTCCACAGCCATGTCCTCCTGTCCCCTTGCATTTACCTTTCTTGATATGCCCTTACCTAAGATGTAAAGTCCAAAGGGCACAGGATCCAGGTACCCTTGAAGAGGATTAAAGAGACTTTCAGGGTTTCTAGCAGCTATTGACACACCATTCGTGGCTGAGTTCGGTGGACTGGGCTGAATTTTATTTCCTTCTTTTTCCTTTTTTTGGGGTTCAGCCAAAAGACCTGTTTCGCAGCCACCACCAGCGAGCTTCCGCTGCTCAGTATTTATTTTGCTTTGAAGGGTTTGACGAGAGGAGAATATACATCCAGGGACGTGATTTGGAGCCGCAGGACAGCAGTGCAGCCGTACGCCCTCGGAGTGACGCATGGCTCCAGGGGAACGCGATCGATGCCGTGATTAGCTATGCTAAATTGAAATCTTATGATCTTCAGGGTGGTTACATAAAATGCCAATTAGTATGCGGTCTACATTGTTTCATATAAATGTTTTTCATTATATTTTGCTGTCAGCAAATGCTGGTGTGAAACCAGTTTTCATCCCTCATATGGCCACCATGAGGAGATTGGGAAATGCACAAGCACGACTGGAGCCTTCCTTTAGACAGAGCCATTATCGCCTTCACCCGGCATCTGCACAGCATCTTCTCTTTGGGCAGTGGGATGGACATTTTCGTGTCAGGAAGAACAAGGCCAGAGGTCCGGGGGCTCCTGTGGATGTACCCCCAGCCCTCCTGATCTACTGCAACGGCTGTTTGTTGCCTCTTCCAGTCTTACTATTTAAATCGTTTTTGTGCTGTTAAAGTGCTGAGTCACAGGATCCGAGCAATACTGTGCAAAATAGCCGCGAGGGACTCCTATTTGTTAAGATGTCTGGGATGCTTCCTATTAAATAATAGCAAAATGCTGTAATAATAACTTGGCAGCTCTCTGCCTCCGTCAGTCGGATGCTCAGCGCGGGTTTGCTTTCCTAAAATTCCTTTAAGTATCTCGACAAACTGCATGATAGGAAGGAAGGCTCTTGACTCTTGCCTGAATAAGTTCTTGTAATGAGCAGCTATCTCGAAGAGATGGAAAGGGTGAGAAATACAACTTTGAATCACGTTAACTGGCAATAGCGTGGATTATTACACGCTATATTTCCTGATAAATCAGGGACAGGTTATGGATTTTGCAGAGCTGTGGTCTTGGCAGGTTTCACCAGATGTGTAGGTATGGGTCAGTAGTGGCTTGTTTCACCTCTTGGGGAAATATTACAAAACCACCTATGTTTGAAAAAAAAGAAGAAGCAAAAAGCAAGAGAAGGGCTGGCATGCATCTACTCTGCATCCCTATTTCATTAGCTCAGTTAACAGCCTTTAGCAATGAAACTTATTAATTCATATTTAGTGTCAAAGTCTTGAATAACTTCACATGGGTGTATCTGCACTTTGTCTCCATTATTTATTAAAGAAATTTGTCTGCTGCCTGCTAAATTCTACCAGAGAAGCTTTCCTGGCCTAGGTGGCACCAGCTGTCTTTTCTAGGGACGCCAGCACGGCACAGCAAACTCCTCACAAAGCTTTGGTGCTGGGAAATCTTTCAAAGTCCTACATTTTTTTTCCCCTGAATTCAGGATGATGGAAGTTGAATCAGATGAAAGATCAAATACATTGTGCTGAGTCCAATACGTGAGGGATTTCTGATGAGAAATGCCATAGAGAGGGTTTGTTAAAATGTTGTGCATGAGTTACTGCTATACTTTGTAAATCTGCTGAACAACCTGACTTTAAGTTGCAGAATTTCAGTCTCTGGCATTTCAGACAGCCTGCATTTGCCACATATTCTGCTTTACTGTTTTTTCTACATTCGTTCCTTCAAAAGTCAAGGATTTTCACGTTCCCTTTGAGGTCGCCTGTGGCCCAACATTACCTACCGTGAATTTTAAGAACGTGATTCCAAAACTATCTATTACAGTCTTAAAAATGAGATATTATTTTAAAAATGTGAGTTTAGCCAGGTTTCTTTTGCAGGCTGAGGTTCTGGCTTTGCAAGCTGCAGAAGTGCAGGAGCAGACTCATAAGGTACAAGCAATGAAAAATCCTATAGGTACGGTCAAGAAGAAATTTCATCAACTGGAAACCAGAGAAGAGGAGATGGAGCATCACACTTTTATGGCAAAACAAAAATATCGCGACATGAACATTGCACTGATGAACAGAGCATGCTCCATTCTCAATGTTTCCACTCAATTATTTCCAAGAGAGATAAGGGAATATTCCTGTCATTGCACAAAGTCTAGAAAAAGGCATCTCTAAAAACTGTGTGGTTCGGGTGACTCGATTCAAGAAAAGTTAATTTAAGCTAGAAATTAAACTAGATTCAGAGAAGGTCTGTTAGATGACTGGATCATGGAACTCCTATAACAGGAATATAGGGGAGGTTAGTTTTGGTCAATCCTGTACAATGAAAGCTCAAAATACCTATATAAGAACATCAGGACAAACCTATAAGTAGTGGAAGGAGTTGTAAACTATAGAAGAAGGCAAAACCGACCCTGGATACAGCCAGAAAGGTTTCTAACCATCAGAGCAAGAGGGACTGAAGCAAACTTCAATAGCTATAGAAGGGGCAAATCAACCAGATGTTAAGGATGGAGTTTAATTCCTTTTGCAATGGGTGTTGTGTAATGGCAAGGAGCATGCGAACACAATGCCACACGCTTGCTTGGCTTCACAGCTAGCACAGAAATGTTTCTAAAAGCAAACAGAGTAATTTACTCTGTCCTGCACTAGTGATGAGGTCTGGGCTGCAATATGCTGAAGGGGAATTTACCACTGATTTAATATGATTAGGATTTTTTTCCCCATGAGTTTGTGTCTGTCTTTTTATATTATCTGGAAGGTCAGTGCAGAGCCCTGAGTCAGGAAAACAGCTAACTTAAATCCATCCCTATTTGCAGCAGAAGTCTTTGGTTTGACTTCAGAGTGATCCATGCATGTGCTTAACATTAAGACTCTGCTTACAGGCTGTCCTGAATAATATGCTATAGTGTATTTTGAGAACTCATTTTTACTTTTTATTACAATAATAACTTCTACAGTGACATGAATTCCAACACGAAGCACCGAGAAATAACATACCCTTCCAAATGGTTTTCCCCTTTACACTGTTATTAGAATACTTATTAGGAGAGCAGCGCATTGTAAGACAAAGCACTTTCCAGAAGGCATATTTTACTCAACCTCACTGCAGCACAGCGTTTACTTTATAGTCAGAGATTACTTATATTGCCGAGTCTGCTTCTGCAAATCGTAGTCAAATGGATCATTAAAAGAGAAGGATAGCAGGGACCACTGCTGGGGTATTGCTTCCGAAGGGCCCAACTCTTGGAGGTGCTGAGCTCCTGGAGCTTAATCCCTATTTCCTTTTCAGATTTCGTGCTGGCATTCCATAAAATGATGTGTTTGAAAAACTGTCCTGCTGCGATTCTGACAGTATATTACATTACTCCAAGAGCAGAGCTAGCACGGGTACTAAGCCTGGGATTATAATGAAGAGCCAGTCGTACGGGATATGGAGATGTCTAATTCCCTTTGTGCTTATTGGTAATTACCCCTTAAGCCATAAATAGCAACGTTGGACACAATATGAATCCTGCCCATAAGTCTTGGTGGGGAGATAGGAAAAACCTCAGACACATTAGTCAGTGCAATAAAACCAAGGAAGGTGGGAGACAACTCTGGCTCTGCCAAATATAGGTCCATCCTTCTGTTACTTTTCCAGCTGCTGGGAAGTTGATTGTAGGACTGGGCGAGTGGGTGTGTGCAGGAGGAGAAGGGAAGGACCACGCAGCGGAGGTCGCTCCTCTTGCACCACTTAGGCTTTGCACCCTGGCATTCATGCCACAGGCAGCTCCCGTTGCATCGTGCCAGCTTTTAGATCACATTTGCTTTAGCCGTGATGGAAAAAAAGCAGATTTCTTTAAGAGTAAGAGAAGAGAAAAAGATCAAACATTTACTTTCAAGCTGATGTTTCATCTCAGAGTTACCAGTGCTCTGACAATTTGGGACACATCTCTTCAGGAAGGAGATGATAAGCTCTGGCTTACTCACACTCCTCTCTCAGCATCTTGTCTTCAGGGGAGAGGAACGATGACAAGATTTCCACTTAAAATTAAGCTGCAGAAGGCAAAACAAAACTCAAACTCAGCTAATTTTATCTGCGGTTTAAAAAAGAAACAGCGATGAAAAAAAAACACAATAGGAGAAATGAGCAATATCTGCCAAAAAAAATCATTCACTCACTCCTCATATTAGTCAGGAGAGAAATAAACTTTAAAAGGCCACACAATAAAACAGATCCCCAAGTATAGTTAGAAAACAATGAGTCAAGATCCCTGCTTGAGCTCTTCGAACTACTCTGCATTTTCTTGGGAGACCACACGTTGCTGTGAAATGATACCTGTGCCCCCAGGATCCAGATAAAACTCTGGTTATTTAGACCATTTTGTTAATGCAAACTGCAGAAGAGACGACGTAATCCAGCCGATTTGCCACGCAGGCGTGCGGTTGTTTGTCGTATCTCGGCACCGCTGCGGTGTTTGGAAACCCACCTGGACCCACCTCCGCACATGGAGGTTGAGGACAAGCAGGAGGGAACCTAAACGGAAGCCTGAGGAGCAGGTGGTTACCAGAGACACAGCCAGTGCCCTTCCTGACAAACTTTTCTTTTTTTGCCTCCCAAATGTGAAGTTTCTGAGGTGAAAAGAGGAGCGATCGGCGTTTTTCAGCCGCCAGCATTGCTGGTTATTGGAGAGGAGGAAGAGTTGGAGCGCTTCAGGTCAGCGAGGAGGGGATACAGCCCTAACCCAGGGACACTTGTGCAAACTGGCTGACATTGCAACACAAACAGCTGGGTTACTTTTCACACCAAGGGTTTCACACGGAGGCAGGATCCCTCCAGAGCAACACCCTGGTTCCTGCAGCCCCCCCAACATGCCTGAAGAGACCCCCACGGCATCGAGATCACATCTCCACTGCTCCCATTCCCTGGGTCGGACATCACCACCGCGATGGGGCATGGTCGGGCATTTTCCAGACCAGGGAGGTCTGGAGAAAAGTGCTCTCACATTGCTTTGTGGTGCACATTATCCCCGTCTAAATTTCACTTATTTCCATCCCAAAGACCCCGGTCTTGAGAAAGCAGAGAACTTCGTGGCCTTCTGCTTGTTGCTTTATATATTCTGGCATGTGCCCGCTCGTTTTACAATAGAGAAGCTGTTTGTGCCCCTGCAGACATATTTTGTGGGTGCATCTTAAGCAAAACTTTTGATGTGTTGGGCTTAGAGGTCGCCCAAAGAATGTCAGTGTTTGTGATCAGGAACATGCGGCAAGTCCGTCTCACCTTCTGTGAAAATAACGTCTTTGAAGTCAGGAGAAGCACTCACGGGCACAAGGGAAAACATTTGGGCAGTAGAACATAAAGGTAAATTTCACACTGTTGACCTTTAATTCTTCCTTTTAAAAATTATTGTCTTAGAGAAGTTTTTCCTCCCTCCTTTCCTCTCCTTCCCTGAATTTGACACCGTCGTTGGTCAGACAAAAAGTCTGGCCCCTGATAACGCTGGAAATCTTGTCCGATAGAGTTCAAAGAGCTGGGAAATGCAATTTCTTTACTAAGTGTTGAATCTAGCCTGAATTCATGCAACTGCATCCTTCAGAGCATTGGGAAGGTGCTGAAAACACGGTAACGTGAGGCTTTGTTTTCTGGGACACGATGAAAAAGATACTGAGAAATACAACAAACAGTGAAAAAACTCCTCAGGAAAGTTGGCAAAACCTTTGTAAAGACAGTAACAGATGCCCCCAAAGAGGAAATTACAACATGTGGCAGCTGTGTTTTTTTGGTTAAGCAACTTTTTTGTAAAAGTTCAAAGCATCTGGGGAAAGTAACTAGTAACAGGGTGAGACAGATTTATGGAGCCCACACATGGCAATATTTTTGTATAAAATTAGTAAAAACCCATTATATCCCTAGATGAAGAGATTAATTCATGCAAGTTTGCATTCTTTGAAGAGCAATCATATTTTGACTTCGTAAACTGGAAGAACTGAGTAATTTCTTGGATTAACTGATCACAAGAGTTGTAATCCGTAATAAAAACCCAAGCAAGGCTGCCAGGCTTTGTTTCTCAGAGGGTTAGGGTAATGAGTTGATTTGACATTAGCAGAATGCATCCCAGGCTGAAACCCCATCACCTGGATCTAAAGGGCGGATTCAGAAAGACGAGGCAGTTAATCAAAGCCTTCAGCATATTTTTTTAATATGAGGGAACTTATTGTTTACGTGAGTTGCCAGACTGATAAATTTGGGAGAAAAGCTTTGCATAAATCTGTGGTGCATGCTATGGGCACTGCCTGGACTTAGCTAGCAGCCTCATGTGAGCTACAGATATATACATATATTTATATATACATGAGTGTATATAGAAGTCCCTAGAAATGCCCTTTGTAGCCATGGAAAGGACAGTCTGCAGCAGAGCACGCTGCAGGCTTGTGTTTATTCCCTCTTTTTACAGCACTTCGGTGTTTTTGTGTTTTGGTGAGACTCCGGTCGTCTGCTGTGAGAGTCACCATGTGGTGGAGAAAGAAGAAAGGCTCAAGTTTGTAACCGCTTTGTTTAGAGCTAATAAACCCCTGAATTAAATGTCTGAATAAACGGTTAAGGTTCCTGGAGCTCAGGGAGGCCGTGGGTACCTGCAGCAATAGCAGCTCAAGGATTTTCCCTCGCTGGTTCCTTCCCCGTCCTGCAGCTCCTGCTCCCCCAGCGCTGGCATCTGCTGAGAGCCAGGTCAGGGAAATGAGGCTCCTTAAAGTTAAACTGAATGTTTTTTGCTGCCGGGTTATTTCAAAGCCAGGTCAACTCCCGGTCCGGTTCGTGGTGCAATCGCGTGGCCAGCTGTGCTGCTGTGGGAGGGAGCCTTGCTCGGGGTGGAGGAGGGCGAGCAGACACTGCGGCGGAGGGGAGAGGACACGGTGTCATCCCCGACCACCTCACGGTGTGAAACCAGGGTCCGTGGCACCTCCAGCAGGCTCGGGTTTTGCCACCTTTCACCTCACCCCAAGCCTGCACTGAGTGCACTGTGGTGACACTGTAACAGCAACTATGAAAATCAATTTTAAAATGCCTGGATGCTTTTGTAACCATTATAGTCCATCAGGGACATCTCTGCAGAGAACAGCCAGTTTATCACATGCATTTTATTTCAGCTCTTCTGCAAGCCTTTGGCTTTTCATCCCCAAAACCTTTGATGTACCCACCTCATGCCCTGACACCCATTAACTCTTCTGCAGAAGAGCAGCACGAGGCAGGGCAAAAGCCCCAGCAAGTACCCCAGGGTGCATGGAGGAATGAGGAGATGCTAAATGTGCTTTCCCACCTCCTCCTCCTGATTTGACCATCCCTGGTGTGTACCAGCCATCCCGGGGGACATCACAGTGCCGTACCCTGAATGTGCCAGTGGCCGGGGCCAGGTTGATCCCCCCCTGCCCACTGAGATGCAGGTGCTCCCGCAGGGAGATGCGTTTCTGGAAGGCAAAGAGAGGCCAGAGGAAGCAGCAGTCACGCGAGCCACATGTGGTTTCAGGAGCAAGTGCCAACATCTCTCACTCTCACTGTCCCAGCGTTGCTCCGAGGGCAACCTGATCTGCCTTTAATCTGCTCTGACCACAGGACAAATGGTTTAAATAAAATCCTGCATGACTGAGTCACTCCGTTTCTGGCTTTTATACGACATGCTGAGGAGCGATGGTTTACTTTGCCTGAGTAACAAAATTAATGTAAGGGAAACATTTTTGTTATGTGGTAACTAAGAAAAAAAAAAAAGAAGAAGAAAGCGAGGTAGAGAGATCTGGGTGGGATGTTTGCATGATAAAAGGAAAATCAAGGAAAAGAAAGTAGTCACTTTTCTTGGAACAGCAGGTAAAAGTAACAACAGATAAACAGCTATAGCAGACAGAACGAAGGCTCTGTTTTAGCAATTGGGGTTTTTTTCTGAGAGCAGGGGGGAGTGGAGGACTTTTCCTCTGTGAGCAGGTGGTCACAGGGATGCAGCCTGGGCTGCTGGTGGGGATCTGCTACAGCCAGTCCCTGCCCCAGCTTGGGCTGGGGTTTGCAATAAAACGTGTTGTGAGAGACTCTGCTCTGACTATTTGCCATCATCTACTTCTTGTCCAGGTCTTGTTGCCACCAAAATAAACCCGCTCAGAGCTGTGCAATTAATCTTGGTTGGGGAACCGAGGTACTTACATCTCATCACACTGAGCCTCGTGGGAATGTGCGAGTACGAGCTCAAATGAAGGGTATTAAAGGATGAAGTTTAAATCCCGGCAGCGTGGGCTTCACACATCACAGCCAATAATGCCTATAGAAAAAGTTCTGCTTTTCTTTCATTCTTTTCTTTCTAATGAGAAAACTTCCAATGATTTGTGGTAACCTTTGGGACAGGTAAGACGATATCCTGGTGTTAGTGGGAATAAAAACAAAATCCCACTGACTCTTTGGGGTGTGGAATAGTTTTCACATTGAGTAATACTTTTGCAAGGAAGGGTTTGCCATGCTGGGCCAGAGCATCACTGCCCACAGATGCCTGGCTCCTTCCTTCTACCAATAGTCTACACCTCACAGAGATCATCTTCAAACCATTTCCCGGTCTTGCAGGTCTGGATGGCCTTCCCTGATGCCACACAAAATTGATCAGGACATGAGACGTGAGATCTCATCACCTCTGTCCTAGCACTTGTGGTTGCATAGTACTTTTAGTGTCACTTCTCTGTTGCATTTCATCAAAATACTCATTCGTCATGTTCGAGATACTCCTAATGGCCATCGCTGCGGTGTGGCAGATCCACTTTGAAGTGAGAATTTTGATGTTTTCACAGCAAGCAGTGCAAGAAGAAGAATGTTCCTCTCTGACGTTTGTTAGTCAGGAGCCCTGCTGGCCCCTTTCGGAGTTGATTTCATGCGTGGTCCCCTTTAAGAATCAGAAAGACATTTTACCAACGTTTCAAATGTTACGAAATGCAGCATTTGGTGGGAAAGAAAAAGACAAATGAGAAAAATATGGCACTTCTTCATTCTCTGAAAGAAGTTATAGCTAGGAAAAATCGAAGGTATGTGCAAAGTTAAAGTGAATAGCTCTTACTCCACAGCATTTTCAGCTGTGTGTGTGTCAGGAAGAAGAGGCTCTACATGATTTTTCAGCTCTTACACAGGGCTGTAGTCAATACTTTGCAGGCATAGGACACGCTTATGGATATTTCTTTTACAGTGGTTTGGGGGCAGAAACAAAACAAAGTCCGCAAAGACCATGAGATCCCTATGTACTTCCCTTTATTGTCTTTGGATTATATTTTTGAAGGTGAGTCAGTGTTTATCGATATAAAAATATAAGAAACAATGCGCTATCAGAGTGGTATATTTTCCCATGTGTTCATTGTCCCTTCACTTGCTGCAAAATCCATGTGACGAGGAACTAAGGAGCGGACACCTGTTTTCTTTGCAGAACCTGTGTTTTATTTTTAAATTTTAAGCAGTCTCTGAAAGTGGTTGCAAAGGTAAAAAAACAAACTTTGCCCTCACAGATGAGGAGGGGAGATGTTTGCTGAGCAAAGGGTTGTCCTTGCACAGCCTTGATGTGTTATTCCAAAAATTCAGGCTGGCTATAATGCAGAGCTCCGGCTGGTCTATCCTGAGCAGTTTCTTCCGGGGCTTATTTAGTTTGTTCCCATTTAGCAGCAGCCCAGGCATGTGAATTTGGGGTATGCCTCCCTGAAGAGCTGATGCAAGGCAGGTACTAATGTTTCATTAACCTGTAAGACAAGAAATATCGTATCAGGACGCTCAGCGGAGTCGTTAACTTGCGCATAAAATACCAATCTGTTTTGCAAGGCTTAGTCCATTCATCTATTATTTATCTCCTCACTCATTAAGTGCTCCAGCAGCCCGGGACACTGAAATCTTGCAGCCGCATTTCTTATTTGAGAAACTCTTTGCTGTCAATACAAGATCTCTCATCAGACACTGCTTTGAGCAACTCCCCTTTTCTCTGCTATGCCTCAGACCTTCTAGAAGCACATACTCAATCTTCAAGACTATGTTTACACTTAGTAAGTACACAGGGAAATGGTCTTTTGCAAAGCAGGTTTGGGTAGAATCAGTAACAGCAACCTGTGAATCCAAAAATAGCTGCGGGAGGGAGCAAAAGAGAAGTGGTGAAGTCTTTCAAAATTCCTTCAAAATTATTCTGTCTAGCTGAGATGCCCCCTGGAAGATGGTCCTACCTCAAAACTATCTGTTGAGCTTGGGGAGAAGGGAGACTGCTCTCTGAACCGCACACGGAAAGTTGAGTTCATGCCCGCAGTGATCCCTTCTTAAGCCTGAAATTCGTCAACCAGTGGGAAAAACAAGCTCTCTGCCTATGTCTTGCTTTCTCTCTACCCGTGATGTCTGGCAGACAGACAGGTAAACCAAGTTAAAAGAGGTAAATTGCAGGAGAATTGCAAAGCTAAAAGGTAACAATAATACTACATTGGAGCAATTTTCTGTCGCATGTAACCTGGAAATGGTATCAGCTTCCTAGCAGCAAAAAAACCCATCAGGATAGAAAAGGCAAAAGGTTCTGATGCAGTATCTGCCAGCCATTGGTAAATGTAAGGTTCTTCATTTAATTCAGAATTATCTTCCAGTTCAAGGATGCTGGAGTGATCACACGACTTCTCTGGGGGTGGTTTGTTTTGTTTTTTTGTTTTGGAAGGCAATGGAGCCATGAAGCCCGAACAAAGGCAGAGCATAAAGCAAAAATTCCCCACGCTACACACAGATGGATTTAACAGCCCTCCTCTTATTCACGTGTAAGTGTTTATATGGAAAGGATCCAACTTCATGACAAATTTCACTAGTTTCTAGCCAAACAGGGATCCTCTCCAGGGACGTGAAATTTGGGGATGAACAGCTTTCATCAGATTTGCAGAGCAGACCTGAAGTAAGAGGCACAAATAACAACTTGCAATATCAGAAGGGCTTGTCTAGAGACCTGCTGAGGGTCTCCGACCCCGGTTCCTGATGGCTCCAGTGGAGTCCTGCAAAGGTCTTCATGCCCAACGAGTGTCTTATGCTGCTGGTGGCCGTGAACATCTGGTGAGGAGCAGGCTGGGCTCAGCTCTGTAAGATATTTGGGTTCTTACCACCTTGCAGGACCGAGGCTTTACTGGGGTCTACAGGCTTGATCTGAGTGGAAAACAAGAGGCAACTGGTGTGGTGGGAACACGTTGTTCTGAATGAATTCCCATGTAGAGCAAATACAAAAAGGCACCCATTTCTTGCTGCAATTTTAGCAAGCTTGCCAGGTGTGCGGTGTTTTCAGAGATGTATTTTCCTCTCCTGGATAGTTAGGCTTGCTTTCTCTGGCACAAAGACGTCCTGAGCACAAAAATAACCACGCATAGAGCCATTTCGGCATGTGCTGAGGGAGCAGCACGGAAACAAGTGGCAGGACCATGGCAGGAGCACAGAAAGGATTTTGCAGTTACAAAAGTCTGCCCATAAATCTGACCAGACAAACCCTGCCCTCTGAGCACTTGCTCATGGGGCATTTTAGAAGAAAATATTTTTACTTCACTTTTATTTGCTTTTTCTCTTTTCGTAAGCTTGTGCACATTCAGGAGTTCGTTTATCTGCTGCACTGAATTTCAAGTTTCATCTGCTCCAGCTATTCCAGCTGTTCCTGAAATCGCAGCTCGATGACTGTGGCATCAGGAGTAGTTGCTGTAGGGGACGTTACGACATCGTGCAGCAGCACAGCAGTTTCAGCTGGTGAGTCTGCAGAAGCACCAGGTCTCATCTTAAACAGTAATGAACTTATTTTTGGAGAATTACCCTAGGTTTTAATGGGAAGCAGAAAATACGGGACACACCAGCAGAATAATCTCAGAACACAATGTTCTTAAAGTTTCCATTGAGTATCAGCTGCTCGTTAATTAGCAACTAGAGGGACATCGAAGAAAGTTGCTAATTGCAAGAACATCATAAAAATGTAAACACCATGTCCCACTTTTGCAATGGCAACACCTTACTGGGGAGGCAAAAATGAGCTTAGGTTGGCTAATGAATGGAAAAACCATGGGATTTTTCTTGAACAGCTCACAGAGAGGCATCTGCACTTATAAGATCAACAATTTCCTTTGGAAAAGGAATGAAAATATTTGACAAAAATACCTTCAAGGTTGAATGTTGTTGTTTTGTGTTGTTCTTTTTTTAAATATGTCCCAGGAATAGTTAAGATCTGCGGTTTTTGAAAAAGAAATCATGAATCAAGATGAAAAACCATTAGTACTTTAAGCATTTTATGATGCCTGAAATCTTCTTCATTCCAACTTCTTTGGCTTGCTGTTTCTGCCTTTTGAAGCTGCATGGAAAACCAGTCCCAAAGTGAGTGAGATCCCCTTGCTACAGTGAAAAACCTGATGAAAAATAAGCTTTGTTGGGATCATTGTTAGGCAATTCAACTTCAATCGGATAGTTCTCTTTGCCAGAAATTATTTTATTTCTTGGTTCTGATGTTTGCACTGTTGTGCGGCTATCTCCTGGAGATGCCTCGACCCGACTGCGGCAGCTGGTCCCAGGGGACAATGTGTGTTCAATCGCCTCTTTTATTTTTGCTATAATCCTACTATTAGGGCAGATAACAAGCTCCACTCAAGCTTCTGCTCTAGATATTAAGAAGAGAAAAAGGGAAGGTGAGTGAGGCATTTAAGACCAACTGTTTAAGCTCTAAGAGGTTTCTGATTTAAGTCTCTCCACTTCTGGAAATCCAGGCTGACTTCTTTCAGGTCTGATTGCTTGACAATGCTTGAATGGAAAACCCAGGTGCTCAGCACCCTTAAAAATAGAGCAAAAATGGGGTCTTGTTGGGCACAAAATTCAAATTGTAATTCCTTGTCTCTTGTTTGCCACCCTGAAGGAAGTTGTAATCTAATGTTTGTGTCTTAAAGTGTTTTTAACTTGTTTTTTTTTTTTGAGAATATATAAAAATAACTGAGAATGAAGAAAAAGTGTTGCTGAAACATGTTTTTCCTTTATTATTAAAGCATATGAGGAGGTTGACACCTACTCAGGGAATCACCCACACCGACGTGGAGTACAACAAGCCCTCCCAACTCCTGATGCAACTCCCTGGAGGTGGCAGCTCTTGCCAAGTGGGCAGCACTTGTGCTTAATGTGTCCATCACTACGGTGACAGCAGAATAAATTAGCCAAAAATAGCTATTCCCAAATATTTAGCTCTCAACATTCAGCCCCATCACAGTAGCACCGTGACTGACAGCCGAAGCCTCTGCTGCAGCAAGGCTGAAACACAGGAGTTAATAGCACAGAGAATGCTGCAGAGGTCAAAATGAACTATGAGCTGATTCAGAATAAAACAGATTCTCCAGGGGTCAGGAGATGGCTTTGAACAGGTTGAGTCGTTACATGGATGTGGGGTTGATGGATGAATCTGCATTGCACGAGGTGGGTGCGTTACGGTGTAAGTGCGGATCACAGCCCATCGCTTTGTACGACCGCCTGCCAAAAGGACGAAGGAAGTTCATAAATTATCCTGGAGTTATGGAAAGAGATCCTTTCTGCTGAGGGACTCGGGAAGCAGCAGCGTCCCTGGGTAGCCCATCTGTATCCCATAAAGGAACGGATACCTGTAATTAGTGCCGTGAGTTATCAGAACCATGCGCAGCACACGGACGTCTCCATCCGAGAGGACGGTGCTTTGTGAGTGGGAGCGTTTAGTATGGAAATAACCAAGACAGCTGAAAGTACAGTTTCACTGGAAGGCTTCCAGTCAAGACGTTTGAGGCAAGAGCTTGCCGTTGCCAGCATGGGAGAAATCTAAGATTCGGAGCTGATTGCATTTCCAAGAAACAAAACAGGGAAACTTGGACACTGCTGCAGAGTAGGTGCACTGGAGTTCATACCACGCAACCTCACGACTGGGCTTGTTTACGGCTGCTAGGTGCTCTTGTGAGGTGCCAAAGTGCAAAGTTGGGAGTCAGATGTCTTAAGGAAAGAGGATTTTGTTTGTATTCTTCAAAGCCGTGAGGCTGAACGGAGGAATCTGGGATCCAATTTCCCTCCCTGTGCTCCCTGCCTCCTCTTAGTGAGACTTAAACAAAAGGGCAAGGAGGCCACTGCAGAGTAAATGAGGCCCTTAATTTACCATAAAAAGAAGACGACTGGCTGTTAAGGTTTTATCGGATTACAATAAAGGCTCTTTGCACTCAGGAGACTGTGGTTTGATTCCCGGCATTGCTGGCAGGGCTGGAAATCATAACCACAGATTATAGCAATAAGCTTCCAAATTTCCATATTCTAGCCCAAGGTGCTGCTCCCCAGCATTTTTTTTTTGCCAGCCTTGCCTGCCATGGGCAGGGTCTGCTACCTCCTCCTGGGGCAGCACCTTCAGCCAGGCTCTGGGGGCATCGCTGGTCAAGGTGGGAGATCCAGCCTGGGACTGCTGAGACCTTATCGACTGTGAGATGGGAACAGGAGCAAGGTCATGTCGTGTTACATGTTTAATTATCCAGCAATAGTTAAAAACAACTTACCTTCTCCATTACGGCTTTATACTATAAGTTTTCAGGTGAGAAGTCTCCTTCCATCCTCCCAGATACCTCCCAGAGGGAAGTAAGGTTATGGCAGCCAGAATTTCCCCTCCGTGAACAAACCTTGCTATTGTGTTTTCTTTTTTTTCTTTGTTATTTTCCATTAGGAAAATAATTTTATTAATATAACACCTCTTCCTTGAGCACAGAGAGTGCTGATATTTGGTTTGTCTGCTAGCAGAGGGAGGAACAGGCAGCCCTGCATTGCGAGGAGTAGGCAAGGAAAGAGTTTAACTGATGCTCTGCATTTGCTACCTGGAAAACACGTCTGGGTTTGAACACCAAAAAGAGAAATGGCATTGCAACTTTATTCTTTAACACTTTGATGCAGTCAGTACGTTAAAAAAAACCCAAAACACTCCTGTTTGTCCAACTCATTCGTGTCTCCAGTTTCCAGCACGTGAGGCCATGT
>NW_009736869.1:71419-102607 GCF_000703405.1 Apaloderma vittatum | reverse complement strand
TTTGAACATCTCCAAGGATGGAGACCTCACAACCTCTTTGGGCAACTTCCCTCAGTTTACCCGTTGGAAAAACAACACCTGGTATTTGTGACCCGAGCTGGACATGTGATGGAAAATGGGTGTTTGCTGGGAGCACAAAAGATGTTGTGGCCAGTTTCTCTTTGCTGCATCCTTCAAGGCCAACACAGCGTTTAGTCCTTTGTTACAAACCAGAGACTGTGCAAAGCTCCAAAGTCAATTTTTCCACAGGAAAGAATCCAGAAAATGTTTTCTGTAGATAAAACCAATTATTTCCATTATAGCTTTCTAACTTCTATTTCTATAATGTAATATATTTAATATATAAAAATATTAGAGAAAATATAACAAAACCAAAAAATTCAAAACAAAAGCCATTTCGAAAAGGAAACTAAACATTTTGTTCTGAAATAGTCAAAACAGAATATTTTGACATTGTCAGAATTTTTTCCCTCAGGTTCTCTTCCAAAACAAAATTCCAGAGGAAAAAAAAAACGCCATCCAACATTTCGTTAAGCATTTCTGTTTAACTTCCACTTCAACCCTGCAGAATCTAACAGAAGATGGTTGTTTATAGCAATTTTTGCAGTCAGCACTTCTATACACAAACATGCACCATGTGCAGAACAAATGACCATGTATTTTGATATGATAGATGCCTTTATGGTTTTTGTATGCAAATAAACTAGATAGCAATTAATCAAATTAGAAACCTTGTTAGAGTCAGTCTGTAACCGATAATGAATTTTTAAAAATTTTTAATTTGTCTACTACTGAAGCAGGAGAATAGACTCAGTGGATGATCACATTAATATTAATGAGCGTAGTTATCTTTCTGTTCTAAGTATGACATCCTAGTAACGCTGATTTTCTTGTTAACTGATGAAAGTCATGGAATAGATTTACACCTGAGTGGGAATGCAAGAGAATTTAAGAAAAAAAATAATTGAACAACCGCCTTGAATTTCAATGTCAAAATACACAGAATTTAAATTTTCTTTTTTTTCCCCAACGCACACTCTTCATGGAGACACAGGCCAACGTTTGATCTCCTTGAAGATGGCCCTTAAAGGACTTGCAAGATCTGCAAAACTTTTCCAGGAATGGCTCCATGAGCTGTGTTCTATTATTGCACACATTAGGGTTGAAAACGGAGCTTTGCCGGAGGCAGGCTCACGATATTGCAAAAAATTCCACCCAATGAGTGGCAGGCTATAAGAAAAACAATATTGATGTATTTTCCTCTATTTGTGGTTTCTTTTGTCCACAGAGTGTTTTTTGTCTCTCAGTGACGTCAAAGCAAAATTCTCTTGCAAAATGACAACTGGAAAATAACCCTGAGAATATATTGGATTTCCTAACTAGCAATTAACTAACTTAATGGAACGTATTATATATTTTACCGTGCCTACGGAAGATTAGTGAAACAAAAGTAATATTTTCTTTTGTATCGATTGCAACGCTTGAGGCGAAGGCAGCTTAATGCTTCACGAGGAAGCGTTCCGCGTCCCCAAGGGCTTCAAACGTGTCACAGCATCCTCATTGGAGGTGACAGTGACTACATGGGTGTTACATGCTCAACCCCCCGCCCTCAGCCTGCAGGGCTACATGGATGCCTACTGCTGGGTGACACGATTCTCGTCCTTTAAAAGAGCAATTCACCTTCTTCTAGGAGAAACAGGCCCTCATTTCCCAACATTATCACCCGTGGACAGACCCTCGCCCCGTTACCTAACTTTGAACTTCTCAAAAACAGACAAGGAGAAAATTGGGGACCTCTGAGAAGCCCTTTTCCCACCCTGAAGTATGAAGCTGTTGCAGTCATCAGAGCGCAGCAATTAGTTCATGTCCCTTTTCTCCTTGGTTCTTCATTTCTTCATAAAGGGCACCTTCTCGAGTATTTTATTATGCACTGCTATTTACAGCTTTCTAAAGGGAAAGAAAGAAAAAAAGGTCATCTAGTTTTCACAGAACTCACTGTGTCTTTAAGACTTCGACTTGCCTCGCAAAAAGAAAAATACAAATTTCGGCACATGCTCCGTTGTGTGATATTGGAAGGAGCAAGTTTCACTGAGATTGTCTGGGACAAACTCAAACAACAATGGATGTCTTTCCTTCTTCTATAAAACAGCTTTTTTTTTCGTGGTGTTACACTATAAGGTACTGTGCAGGAATGGATAAGAACTGAGTCCCAAACCTGAATTCTAAAAGTTTTGTCAAAGCTCTTTTTTTTTTGGTGTGTGTGTGGTTTTGATCAGCTGTTGCTGGGGATGTTGTGCCTTACATAATACACACCAGCCTAAAACTGTAATCCCGTTACATCACTGCTGATTAACACACACAACAGACATTTGGCATGGCCCCTTTCCAGCCCCATGTGTAATGAGTGAGTAAAGAAATGCACCAGACCTTTAAAACTTCATTAATTGCATCTTAAATGCCAGTCATCTGTTGCTGCAGCTTTACGGTTTGCTTCTAATTAGGGGTTGATGGCCGTGGTAAAGCAGTTTCTTCTATTGGATTCTCTGACAACGTGTTTCAGGGATCAGAAAAACCACTATTCTGCCCTGGAATATACAATATTAATATAATATAAAATGAATATATTTATAGAATATATATACTGTCTTGCTACGCATGTGGTGTCGGTCATGGGGCAGACAAGTGTGTGTGATAGGTGGGGTCTGAAGGCTGGGTAGGGTCGTGCCATCAACCAAACCCCCCTGAAACTCTGGATACTTTCATAGGGAACATCGCCCTGGAGCTGTGGAGCCCTGCACTGACATGGATTTGGTGGCCTGAAGTGTATTTCTGGTTGTACTTTGACTATGACTTATTTCTTCATATTCCTCTATGTGTGGCCACATTCACTATGGGGAAAATCAGATTTCCGTTTATGCATCTTCTCAGATTTAGTGAGAATATCCTTCTACTTATATCCAGTAAAATGAGACTTCACCATCATTTGCTCTTGGCCACTCAAACCAGACTTTTGGTTTCTTGAAAAATATCTCGTTTTCCAAGGAGATGCTTTTTCACGATTTCGGTGAAGCACCGACGTGTTTTAATACAATTCAATGAAGTGTGTATATGCCAGGTGAGATCTAATGTTGATTGTGGTGGTGTGCTTTGGAGATTCAATTCTTCTTGGGTGAGAAAGAAATGAACTTCACCGAGTGCACGAGTGAAAAGGGAACATTAAACAAAAACCAGCTTTATCCAGCCAAAGTGTAGATCAGGTGAATAAAAAAGAATGTATGTGAGGCACAGGAGAGACTGCACATGTGTTCTGCACCACAGAAGGACCTTCCTGTCTAACAGACAACGATGTTTTGACAGCTACGAAACAAGTGGTTGCTCATACGTCAGCTAAAGCAGATGTTCAGCTTGTCAGAAACAGCAGAGTTGACACCGTGTCTGACGAGGAGCTGACGGTTCAAACCAACAGGCTCTCTTCTGATGTGAAGCTGGTAACTGGAACAACACGGGTTGGGTTGGTGTGTCGGGGTGGAAGGTCCCATCGCTGTGACGAAATGAGATTTAAAGAGCAAGCAGCCCCTGGGGTGGTTTCTTTTATCCTGAGCGAGACTCAGCCCAGGGGAATGTGTTATTTTGCACTGCTCCTTGGTCAGTTCTCACTTCCTAAGTTTGACTCTGATCATGGGAATTTGGTCAAAATCCTGGGCTTTGTGGCAAATTCATGCTCTAAGTCAGGGTTTTTGAGTGTAACCTTGATCTCAGCCAGAGTATCCATGAACCTGGTGTCAGCTTTGCATTTCCCCCACGTTGGGAAGTGTTGTCCTCAAATGGGAGAGATTAGTCTAAAAGGGACGTTACAAAGCTGTATCCCCTGCCTGCCAGCAGCCCACGCTTGCTGAGAAGCAAGAGGGAAGGACACTAACCTTTCTCTGCTAAATCTTTGCTTTAAATAGCAAAGATGATTTGCTCTGCAGAAATCACATCGTAGCAAACCCTATCTGTGACTGGTCAAAATTAATTCACAGACCCTCCAAAACTGAGGGGTTCACACCTGCTCTTGACGACAGCAGACCAAGTCAGGGCGACTTTGTTTTCTTCACCTATCAAGAGGAGGAAGCGTGCAATGAAATTAAAATTAATTTTTTAATTAAAAGAGGCTCCAAGGGCCCCTTGGAGGGAGAAATCATTGAAAGCAAAGCGATTAAACCGTGGGTCAGAACCATGCCAGCCGGCCTGGTTATCCTCACTTTGCAGGTAGTCTAGAGATGGAAACATTTCATAGAGTGTAAAACAATATTGGTGAGCACTGCATGTTGCCTCTGCATAAAAGCATCTGGAAAAGGGAGGTCTCCTCTCCGCGAGTGTTGAGTGACATCTTACAACCTGTTTCTTTCCAATTGACCTGGAAAATGTACACTCGGATTTCAAGGGAGAGGAAATGTAAAGTATTTTCTCATCAAACTTGGCATTATCTATTTAGCAGGCAGGCCTCTCTCCTGCTGTACAGTATTTTTCCATTGTGTTGAATTAAACTTTATCTTCAACTCTGCTTCCCCATTCTAATAATAACGACGTGGCGTTCAAAGTGTGCCTTCACAAGCGATTCATTTCCTCAATACTGTTGATTGGGACTTCACACTACTTCAAAGGTAGGCAGCAATTTGGCTTTTTAACACATTAGAGATAACATTTCTTTTGCATTGGGATGAACTCATTACGGGCTTTAGGACCAGGACCTGATTATTTGCAGACACATGGCGCTACTCTTGTGCTGATAGGAACGGAGAGATGAGGTACAGTAATAGACTGGGTAAGAACTCATTAAACATCGAGGCAGAACAATAGGCTCTCCCAGCCTTTAACTCCTTAGATTCATCTGGATCTTTCAATCTGAGCATCCTCCAGCCACTGGAGACTAAACCAACAATGAACTGAGCACACAAAAAAAAGCCAGGCAATTATTTCACTTTGGTACAAATTTAATGGAATTCATAAAGTCAGAGGAAGATAACAGTGCAAGGAGTAAATTGGGTCGCAGAGAACCTGATGTAAGAAAAAGAGAGAAAACCGGCAGAGTATGAGCTGGCAAGTGCTACAGTTTTGAAGTGGCAAGGACTTTATGAGGAGCCCTAAACATGTGCAGGGAGACTCTATCAACTTTGGAGCTACCTGTAGATGCTCAGCTCCTCTGGGAGTTGAGGTCCTTATGCTGGGCACTCTGATGTAGACTCTAGGCATGTGTCAGTGCCTTATATTCAACTGATACATGTTCTTTTAACGTATCTTGGATTGCTTTCCATGCCTGACAGGCCGTGTTTCTTTCTATTGGCTGCATGTAGCACGGCAAATGCAAAAAGCCTGCCTGCAATAGCCAACTCTTTCTTGTGAGGTTTACATTATCATCTTTGACTCATTATTCCTGGATGGCTGCCCATCATTTCTTATATAGGTCTTCCTTCAAAAGATGAAACGAGAAGGATGTGGGAAGGGAAGGGAAAGGAGGAAAGGGAAAGAAACTTTGTTTTTACTTAGAGAAAAAGAGCAAATAATTTGTTGAACTGCATGGGTTTTATTATTTATGCAACATGCTTTAGGATGCTAATGTGTGAGTCAGCGGAGCACATACGGAGAGAACAATAAAGATGTCTCTGCTGTCAAGGGGGACTCAACACTACATTTCTCAGCCCCTGTCTCTGACGTGGCTTATGAAGGAGGATGCCCAAAAGACCAGAGCCAAATGAGCAGAATGCAGACTCGAGGAACGGTAGCGTGAGCTGTGCCTCTTGCTGTGATGCTGTGGAGCTGCAGGTGATGGATGTGGGCATCTGTGGCAGCCACGGTCCCAGTTCCAGGGATGAGACACACAGCTCATCCTCGCACAGCGTGAGCTCCTGCACAGCAGAAATACCAATTTTGTCTTTTGAGAGCTTTTTGCTGTTGGACGTCTCCAAATCTCTCTCCTGCAAGTCATTATAAAAGCTATTACCAACTAACACTTATGCTGGTGTGGAGTTTCAGATACCCTTTAACAGGACGTATAACCTGAGTTTGCCACATTCTCACCTTGAATGCCACTGCCACCATTTCCACGTGGCAGAAATCCATTTGCCCAGGCTGCTTTGCACCTCACTCATCTTATTTTGACATGTCTGAAATTAGCCCGGACATACCAACCAGCCAGTCAGTGCAACACAACAGCACTGAGACCCAGGGAAACATCTCCAGTTTTCATCAGAACTCCTAGTGTTGACTACATCAAGTTTCCAAGCTTTTGTACACTCCTGTTTGAGCTCAGTCTTCCCCCCACACACCATTTTTATCTTTCTCACTACAGTTAATAAGAAGTTTTTAAACTGTTTTTTTCCTCTTAGTAACTTAGCTGAGATCATTTCAGTACAGCACATGGACAGAACTATGTACTATGTACTCTTGCACCCAGTACAATTGCAACCACTATAATTGCAACCCTTGTGCATGGGCTGTTTGGTGTCTCTCCACCTTTGGAAGATGGGATGCAGATGCTGAAGCTCTACACAGTAGTTTACACACCTCCAAGCCTCGAATAACCAGTGACAACTTGTAGAGTTGTCTCCTTTAGAGAGAATGACATTCACTGCCGCATCTGAGCACGAGGAACCTTCAAGCTGAGTTGAAGATCTCAAAGAGGGCGTTGGGGGGAGGGCATGGACCTGGGGATGATATCCAGCCTTCCTGCTGCTGTGGAGAACCATCAGAGCTGACGATGCTCCAAAAGACATCTGCACATCCCTGCTCCCCACAGCCTCAGCTGCAGGTTGCAGATACAGCTGGGTGAAGAGGGGAGTTTTTTTTCTGTCGTTGTTTCTTGCAGGTGAATTCCTACCCCAGCTGCAGAGAATTTTCCCCTCCACATGGCCCAAGGGTTGGTGGGGGTGGATATTTTAGCCCCCCACTCCCTTCCCGAGGCTGAACAAAGCCCTTGATTGAGAGATTGGCTCGGGACTTTGCAAGAAGAGAGAGCTTGGGGCTCATGTGTGTGTATTTTTCTTTTCTTTCCATCATACTAATGAAATTTGCAGACACGGAGAGGAAACTGAGAGTTATTTATAGGAGTGAGAGGAATGTGAGCCCTAATTGTGCTTAGTCTATTGCTAAGTATGTAATCTGTTTGCTATTAAATTTTACAGTCTTGCAGCAATGTACCTAGGTTCTATTGTGTTTGCTTTTTTTTTTTGGTTTTAAGTGAAACATACACATTTGACAAAGAAAAAATACTAGGCTAAGGTGGTTGCAAGCTTTAAGAACACGTGACACGAGGCAGCATTTTAAAGCAGGCAGGGTTATCTTTAGGGTTGATTAAGTTAGGTAATTTTGGATTTTTTAAAAAGGTTTTTTTTTGCCTGATTATATTTACACAGATTTAAGGTTTTGCACCGCTGTCTGTGATGAACTGAGGTTGCCTGGAGCTGCTGGCTGTTCTCAGGTGAGTCCCAGGGTGTGCACAGGACCAGGGTTTGGGAGTGCTGGGGTTTGTCCTCACCTCCTGCCTGCCTGGAGAACACACCTTGGCAGGTATTTGCTTACCTCAGCCCTGATTTCAGCGGTGAGAGGCTGATAATGATGCCTGACATGCTCTGTAGAGCTGCAAACGTGGTGAATCCTTGCACTTCTGCATGCGGTTTCACAGAGTCCTATCCAGCTTTCCCATGAACCTCGGGGCACCCTAAAGATGTACCCACAGGCACATCGCCTCATGTCCTTTGCTCTTCCCAGACGCAGGTGACAAGCTGGGAGCAGTGGGAGCGGGGCCAGGGTTGCAGGTGGATCCCCCATGGGGCAGCCCCGACTGCTGTGACGGACGGAGGGCGGCAGCTCAGCCTGGAGCAGGGGCTGAGTGTGGGGACCTGAGCTGCTGAGCTAAGCATCGCTCCTCATGGAAAAAGAGGGGAAGTCAGGCATGCAATCCAATACAATTGCTAATATCTACCAGGCAGCTCTGGAGTGAGCTGCTTTTTATTGCTTATCGCCATCCACTCGTGCTGGAATATTCCACTCTTATAATTTTTGAGAGGCTCTGAAAGATCCTGTCACCTCTCCTGGGTTTAGGTTTCTCGCCTCCTCAGACAAACACTTTTCCTGGGATGTTTTGCAAAATGCCGTAATGGCTCACCCTTGTCACTCCTCCTTGCTGGGATAACAACACGAAAGGCAAAAACAAGTGGTATTTACTCCCGGTGTCCAAAATTGGCTTTACCACCGCGAGCAGAGTTTAGAAAGACAGAAATAGAGGGGTGATTATGGAGTGCACTGCAATTAAGAGACAGCCTCGTAAGGTTCTCCTCTGGGGTTAGAGCTGGATTCAGAGGAGAACTGGCTCCATCCCGGCTGGGATGCAGAGCTGCTCGGAAGATGCTTGGCTGGGAGGGATGTAGCGTGGGATTATAGACGGGTTTACAGACCCCTCTGCCCCCTTCCAAAGGGGTTAAGGCCCTGAGATAAGCGGTGGCAGCAAATCAAAGGCAGGGCTCAAGAACTGTGAGGCAGCACTTTGCTTTTTAATTTGGCTGGGAAACCCAGCAGCCTGCCAGCACACGTACAGGTGCAGGACAAGATCCCCTGCCACGTTTCTTCAAGCAGATATAAAAGCAGAAGAAAAGAGACTCGAGACAAAACGGCAGGTGGCCTTTAGGGCTGAATCACTGAGAGATGTCCACCGTACATCTCCATGGGAATTAGACAGCCCTTCTCCATCTTGCTCACACTTCTCTTTCAGACCCTGCTCCTAACTCTCACATAAATTGACTTTATTCAGTGCGAGAATGAAGACCTGTGCTGTTACTGCCAGGCCACTGGGGAAACACTGATTTAGTGTGTGACATTTGGTGTGTTTTTAGGGTAAAGCAGAGTAAATACCAGGCAGGTTATCTGCAGCAAGGCGCTTGAGCCCTGCTCCACTGCAAATAAGACATGGGATGCCAGTTGGCCTCTGGCCAGTCATTTGGCCACTGACCAACTGGCTGACATTCGTTTCTTCCATACTTCACTCCTGGACCTGGTGGGAGGGGTGTTTAACAGCAGAGATTAGTTTATTCCTGGGGTAAACAGTAGAAATTGGAGGGTAATTGCAGCAAGAAGTTTGCTTCCTGCTGCAGTGTGAATAACCCGCTGGACGCCAACTGGATGTTAGCCCTCAGATCTGTCAGGCCAATTGGCAGCTGGTCTGCATTTGTCCCTCTTAGGTTTTGCGGATGTATGTTGGAAAGTGTGGGACACAGTCCCATCTCTTTCCCACCCTGAATAATGGACATTTTTCTTCCTCACAGTCCTGCTGGGCCCTCTCATACACAAGCTGGTAATACAACACTGCATGATGCTCTTCTAGAGTGTTCTGTTCAGCTTGCCTTCTGCAATGGGACCTATCCATTAGCACGGGCTTTTGACTGGAGCGAGGCTACTTGCTGGCCTCAGCATCACCCTGTATTTCCACAGCAAGTCTCTTAAAATTATTTAGCTTCCTGTGATCTTGTCCATTCAACATGGTCACTACACAAACAAGGAAGACACGTATACCTCTGCTGACCTTTCTTCGCAATCACGCCTGACACATTTCTTACATTTTTGCTGTTTGCTTTTTTCTTCCTAGTTATCCTTCTCTTTGGCAGCAATCTCACCTCATCATGCTGCCAGAATGGAGCATAATCTACTAGAATACCTTCCTTAGATGAGCTATCCAGCAACTCATCCCTTCTTCCATCACATGCCTCATGATCTCGCTTTTTTCCTTATTTCTCTTGATCAGATGGATCCCTGGATCAATCTGTTGTCTATTTTTTGAGGTTATAATATTTTCTTTCAAGCTCTCCTTTATTATTTCGCTATCTTTAGGCTCTCCTCAATTTTGCATCCTTACTTGTTGGAATTTCCTATACACTGATGTCTTCAGGCCAAGGTGTACTGCATTATTTTCCAACTGGGAGGTAATAACAACATATAATCCAAAGGAGGGACAGCTCCGCCAGCATTTCATCCTCCTTCTTCTTGGATCTGAGTAGTGATGGTGGCTCAGAGCTTGAAGGCCAGACCATGCTCTTCATTTAGGTAGTGGAAAATCCTCAAATCCATCCAGTGATTTAACTTGCCGCATCACCAAAGAAATAGGTAAAATTCTTACTAATACTTTTGTTGAGCAGCTATTTTATATGACGTTATGTGATGAAGTAGATTATGGTCCCCATGTGTTGCCTGGTCTAGTCGAGAGGTGGAGTCCCTGCCCATGACAGGGAAGTTGGACTAGATGAACTCTAAGGTCCCTTCCAGCCTAGGCCATTCTACGATTCTATGATATTCAAGCAGAGTTTGGAATAAATCTCGAACAAGTCCTTTGGCTTGAAGCATCCTTGTACGCAAGATAAAGAAATTTCTATCCCCTGGATGTGTTCTATCAACTGAATGTAGCTTTCTGAAATTTATTGGTTTTGCAGAAATCAGGATGACATATTTTAGGATAGTCCGGACGTCTTTGGTTGCCTGGATTTCCTTAGTTTAGGTTTGTTAGTTCCCCTCCCCCTAAAAGAAAAAAACAATGAGAACTTTCTTAACCTCTTTGTTGGGTACAATTTATAACAAACAAACAAACAAGTGAACAGCCTCCATGTGGAAAAAAAATCTGGCAACGAAAATATAGCAAAGGGGGGGAAAAATTTTCTCTCACAGATATTAACCTTTACTCTTAGAGATGTGTTTGCCCTTCAGAAATGAGCAGCTGCCTAAATCATTAGGAGGTTGCTAAGGATTAAGGCTAGCCAAAATATGTTCTTTTACTGTCTTAAATTTCCTCAATGTAAAATAAATGTAAGCTAAGCTGCTCCAACTGCAGATGCTGCCACTGCTCAGGCAGAACCCCATTTTGATTATGGATGGATTACATCCCTTCTTAAATTGATTTGGTACTTGCATGTGACCTGAGAGTGTGAACAGGGGACACAGCACATCTTTAAGGGTAACAGAGTCATCAGAAAGAGCTCAGAGTCCGTGTGCTTCAATTAACAGCCAGGGCAGGCTGGCTCCCCACGAGCTTTCACGGTGTAGCTATGGGACCACAGGATAATTGCATTTAACCTAAGTCTAATTCACCATGACCATTGCTCTATATATTTTTGAAGTTATCAAGAAAAAAAGCTTACTGAGTCTTAGCATCTTTGGGTCAGGGGTAGGATTTGGGTTTTGCATCACACAGTCCCAGGTACACAGAGTTTCTAAGTTATAGGCACTGCTCTTCCACTAGGATCACCGATAGTAAGGGATGATAATACCTTCTTCTGCACTTAAGAAACTTGTTTCTTTCTGCTAATATTAAGTGTATGTTTATCAAAAAGGATGAAAACCCCCCAATCCTAGTTTTCCCATGGGCTCACCAGCTCTGTACTCCCTTCCATCAGAGCTGTAGATGGTCACTGTTTTGCAAGATCATCCCAAAACGTGCAAACAAGGTGAGAAATGGCGATTTGAGTACGTGCTAATGAAGTTCCAGCATGTGCCTTACAGTTCTAGGTGTCTCCTCCCTCACCTTCTCTAGCACTTTATTTATTTTGATACAAACCATTTATTTATTGACTCTAAAAAATTTTCTGGCCCTTGATGATGTTTTTCTGTCCTTGATGGAATTGATCCATGCTGTCTCAGCTTTGCCTTTGTACTTATACAACAGATACGAACCAAAAAGGGCAATATCCACCCCTACAGAGAAACCTTTACATAACCCTTGAGCTCCTACAATGCTTCCAGTGAATGCACGTAGCTTTTCAATGGTTGTGTTGCACTGAAATGAAACCCACTTGAGGGGAAAAAGGCTAGAAGGAACCATGGTGTGTGGAGAAGCTGTCAACTCTCTACTTGGCCCTGTTGATAGATCTCGTTCCTCTCAGCACAGCTAAGAATTAGCCCGTGAGGTATGGACCCCACTGTTCTTCAGCGTCCCACAGGGACCAAGCCATAGGCAAGGAGAGATGCCCGTGTTGTCCATCCAGAAGTTGATCTGCTGTGCCAGCCAGGCTGCTGCTGCAGAACAGGTCCAGGCTGCAAATACCAACAGGGAAGAAGAAAGAGTAAACAGCTGCAAGCAGCCACCTTGGTTTGGAGTCCCTCCCAACTCCCAGGTCCTTCTGATCCAGTCCATAGGTACAGGATGAGTGTTGCTGCAGCCAGCACAGTCCAAAACTCTGACTAAAACAGTGCTGGTCCAGCAGAAAAAGCAATTTCTATTTTCCCAGCACATGCTATTTTGCAATCTCATAATTTCTTTGGACCTTGATTACAGACGAAGGCATGGCAGTGAATCAGGAAGTTAGAAAAGTTAATCACAACTGCAGCAGATAATTACAGCAACATCTTTACCTTGTAGAAACAACATTAAATTAGATTTCAGCTGCACATATCAAAAAGAGGACAAATCTAGAAATCAGAAATTCAGCCTGTGTCAGTCTGGGAAATCTGCTTTATATCATGTGCTGAACTGGCTCAGTTAAAAGGAACTGCTGGCAAAAGGCTTTTGATTTATTTTAATTTTATTTTTTGGGGGAGTAATCAGTTGTAATTGAAACTCTTTCAGTTTTCTTCTGCTGATAACAACAGCTCTCTATTGCCAGGTTACTGTGTTTGTGTAATTACCTTAAGCATTGTTTGGATGTGTGTGTGACACCCAATGCTGTACCTGGACGACTGAGAGACCGGGCCAGGTGATGGTTACTCACAATAACACACATGCAGGCTTTGAAATTCTAGTTGCAGATTTTTCTAGCACCTTTCCTATTAATTAGCCTTCAGCAATTAATAATTCAATAAGCTTTCTGCTAAAGCATTCTGATGACAGCGAGCACAGACATTTTATTGCAGATAACAGTAAGTTCTCTGCAACAAACCAGCAAGTGAGGCAGAGGCAGCCCAGCCAGCATCCCTCCTTGCCAGCATCTGCTTGAAGGCTCAGCTCCTGCAACAGCCCAGACAACATCCCCACTGCTTTGGGTGTCAGTGCCCGAGCTCAGATGTCACCTCACGAGGTGTGTCCCCATCGCTAGAGGGCCATCGTGCACGGACAAGCCAGTTTCCTCTCATTTCCCTAAGCTGGTAAATCCGTCGATGTCAGTGGGACAACCAAAATCCTGTAGGCCAAGCCTGAATTAGGACGAATGCAAGACTGGGCTGTGCATTTGCTTTCTGCTCACTTTGTATTTTTTTATTCCTTCAGAGCCTTATGAGATTGTATGGTTTTCCCACATTCACACAAAAAAAGTGGAGTCACCATCTCTGGAAGTGTTCAAAAAAACTGTGTAGGTGTGGCACTTGGGGACATGGTTTAGTGGTCATGGTAGTGCTGGGTAGATGGTTGGACTAGATGATCTCAGAGGTCTTTTCCAACCTTAATGATTCTATGATTCTATGATAAGTCACACCCACACCTGAAGGGAAGTGTGAGGTAGGACTTTGAATTACCCTATGTGAAAAAAATCTCATGTAAATCCATCAGATGACGGATGTCTGGGAACAGTAACACAAACACAGCGCTGGGATCTCACCCACGATATAAAAGCAGCCTTATTCCTTCTGTGGCAGCTGAACACGCTGTTTTATGGCATGTGCATTAACCTTACCTCAAGAAATGCACGGTCTGTTCCAAGAAGTTCCATTAAAACAGCAACAACAACAAAAAACATCATGGCCAACTCAACACAGAAGTCGAGAGAGCGCAGCTGAGACGGTACTTTGCTGTCCCTGAATCCCGTCACCGCATGGCTCAGGAAGAGCTTCCTTGGAGCCTCCCCTGATGCTTTGGGTCCTGCCTCATCTCCTTTAGCTGGTTGGTGAGAGATGCTGAGTTTCCACATGTTACTCTGTCCACAGTGGATGTCAGCTATTAATATTCATAATATGTTGGCAAGACAGAAAGAAAAAAAATTTTCTTTGGTTAGAGGGAAAGCAACAAAATAAGCAACGCCTGTTTGTTAAAAATGAGAAACCTAAACTATAATCAACAAGTTTACTTCTCTTGAGTCAGAAAGCATGAATCATCCTGTAAAATCAGATCAAACTCAAGATTAGTTTCTCATGGCATTGCTGAGGAATTCCGGATATTTCCATTGGGAAAAGAGTTATTTCTTTAACTATCCCAAGGTTAGTTTGTTCAGTACTAATTTTTTCTTGTATAATGAAGGTTGCCCAAAGGTAAGGAATGTCAAGATCTAAAAGTGGAGGGACAAAAAAAAAGAGAGAAGAAAAAAGTGAGATTAGGAAAAGACTGAGAGACCAAAGTTAAGCAGAAACACAGATCAGACTATTTCAGCTAGGCAGAGAGTTCATATGAAACAGCTTATGACTGTCTTGTAAAATACAACACAAAAATGTATCAGATCACTGGCTATAGAAGCCTTTTCCAGCCAGCTATGCCAGTTGTAAATAAAGCAATATAAAAAGCTATTTGGTTCCACAAGTTTTCCCTGTTCTGCGGCAGTCTTGCAGCTGCCCAATATCTATGTTAAGGCACCAATAAACCTATAAGATTACTACGAATTAGACAGTACTCCTTGCTACTAGATTTTACTTAGAGATGCCAGAACCCAAATCATTCCAGGTCTAGTGGGGGATGTCCCTGCCCATGGTGGGGGAGTTGGAACTAGATGATCTTTAAGGTCCCTTCCAACCCTGACGATTTTATGATTCCAAATCACTTTACAAATCAAGGTGTCATATGGTCCAAGTGGGCTTGAAAACAGATTGTATATTGCTTCAGGTTTATACCTGCTTTTACTGAAAGGTAAAAGAAAGCCAAGTCCAGGAGGACTTCCCCTGTGATTACAGGTCTGGGATGGGATTGCCCTGTCCTGGCTCTTGTTGGCTGTACTGCCACAGGCTCAGCTGTATGACATCACCCATGGGTAATGAGCCTTGCTTAGTCTCCAGGTTTACCCATTCTGATTTTTAACACCCGTGGGCAGGAACCCAAGTGCCTCTTTCTTCTCCAGCTAATGTCATCCTATTGGTAACGCTGGGAAGTGACTATTTTTCTTATTTAGCCTCCTGTAGGCTGCTGCTGATTCTTTATTTGCCGAAGGCAACGAAGCGCCGGCCCTTGCCCTGACAGCACAGATGGAGCATCAGCCAAGACAAGCATCCCCAGGTCCTCTAGCCTGGGGGGACAAATTTGCATGCAGGACCCACAGTGCTTGGCAACAGCCGTTTTAGGGTGGCACATGGCCTGAGATCATCTCCTTTCTGCCCGTGTCAGCAGGGAATGGCGAGAGCATCCAGAGGGTGATTCATTGATTCATCCACCCAGCACCGGACGGGCTGATTCACCCTCCCAAAGCAGTCACCTCCCACCGCCAGGGCCTCGGGAGGAATTGCAGACAATTGGCTCTAAATAGATGTCTAACTTTAGATCGGTAAACTTGGGTGAAATTAATGCCATCCTATGGGATTTTCTATCTCAGGTCAGATAACCGTGTCTCGTTACTCCTTTCTTTGGGAATATCCTTCTAGTCATGACACAGATTCATTCACGATCTTGCCTGCTGCTTGGACTGGTGGGAATTTTCTGAGATGCATTTTTTTTGGTTAAATAGAGCCTTTAGCCAATCGCACGGCATCAGTGGTGCTGAACAATAGCAGAAAGTGAAGCTACAACTACGTGGGTAGAAGTTTTGATGCGGAGGGTGAATAATATTTTGAAGTGAAAAGTATCATGCTATTTTCACCTCCTGCTTTTCAAAGGAGGAGAGGGAGAGGGAGAGAAGGTACCCACTGAAAATCCTGAGTTAGATTTTTAATAATGTCGATTTCTCCCCGACTTCTATCCCCTCCTTTTCCTTCACATAGTGAGAAACTTCCCAAAGTTGCCAATGGCACTAAAACAGCCCGTCCACTTTCAGAATTTCAGTCACCTCTTAAACACTTAGAGGCTGAATTGAGTGAAAACCCGTTTTCAGAAGAGTTTCCAAGGAAGTAGAAAGTTTCCACACCCTGAATTTTGCACTCAAAGAAATGGAAACTGGATCGTGGCTGCCAACAGTCTTGAGCTGCTGTATCGCAGGCTGCCGAATGCTATTTTCTGTAATAAAAAAACGTGAACATGCTTGGTGCTATATTAAAACCCACAGATACACTTGGAGTATTCACTTCACTGAATGATATATGACTCGTCGTTTATTTTCCACCTGCATTTTCTAGGCATGCCGTTGCTTTTAACTGCCTGATAACAAATGAATTCTGCTGAAATTGCACAGCTTGTGTTTTGCAAAAGTTGGAGCTTTGCAATCGCAACCAGCGCTCCATAAAGAGGTGGGAAGGAACGTGCCTCGTATCAAAGACACCTGGATAAGAAAATCTGTAGACCCAACCATTCATGAATGACTAATGAGAGAGGGTACGTGCCATGCGATCTTTCACTGATCCTACCTGTTTATAGTTCTAACTGGAACACCTGGACTTCACACAGTCCTACAAGGAAAAATAAAAGTTCAACAGGACAATGAATTGAGACGCTTCCCTGGAGATGGCAGGTATTTGGAGACCCTTACTCTGAAGCATAAGTGAAGCTTAAATCTGTGGCATTTGGAGGTGCTGAACCTTTCCATAGTGAGGAGGTCAGGACTTGTGCTCGACTTTTTTCCATTCCTTCCCATGGTAGCACCCAACTGGCACACCAGTAGTAAACCATGTGGAGGGTTAACTTCACAGCTGACCAAGCTCCTTAGCTTGTAGGATAGCTTGGCTCACTTTCGCCAGCTTGCAGCTCAGACAGGGCTGAGTACTGAGCCCTGGCAAAGGGTATTTGTGCTGCTGGAGGTTTATGATGAAAGGGCACTGAAGAGCTCAGTTGGAAAAGCCCTATAAGAGGTGAATTTGTCTTTCTGCCAATTCTGTAAGGCTTGACCATACCAGAAGGAACTTTATAAGAAGCAAATGTTAGACTTTAAAAAGCCTTACCTTTCTGTTCAGACTTTCTACTTTGTGCAAGAAGATTTATTGCTTATAATATTCCACTTAATGACTACTTTCATGCAGGAGAAAATGTAATAAAGTAAAAGACAATACTGCATTTTAAAATTCACCCTCCTTCAGTGCTTGAAGTCCACGGAAAAACTCTTCCCGGACTTAGAGGCTTTGGATGGGACATTATCAGGTTCCCACTGCTTGACCCAGCTCGAGGATATTGCATCTATTCAGTAACATACAACTGCTGATCCATTAAATCATTGTAATTAAATTGTTGTTACATAAAAGTTGATTGCTTTACATTGCTTTTACTATTGTAGAATAGAAAACTGTTCTTTATATAAAGCGACCAATCAAACAGAACAAAAATCCTTTTCAGGAAATCCTTCTCATTTAAAGTGTGATCAAATACTAAAAGCCTTTTTAACCAGCAACTAAAGTTTGTGAACAAGATTTGTTTCTCTACAATCTAACTTATTTTCCATTCCAGTCCAAAAAAAGAAATCATCACCTTTTCCTGTTGATAAATTTCAGGATCAAAATGCCAAGTCATGGGTGGGTTCGGAAAATCTTGTTTATAATCAAAGGCTTGGCCACCTTCCTACATTTTTTACATTTTAATTATACGCTGCATTGGCATCCCGCTATAGAGACATTACTTTCTGGAAACTCACAACTATTTACATGAGTAAGACTTAATTGAATCAAGGATTCTTGCTCTTCCTTCTCTTTTCTTTTTAAATTTTCTTTCCTTTTTTTATTTTTTTAAATAAAGACCTGTTATTATAATTCCTTGCTGCAGAAAACATTCCTTCACTCCACTTGGACGTTGGTAGCAAACACAAGCAAGACTTTTGTCCTCATGCAACATTTAAGACACATGGCCAAATGGATCAGTATCTATATCTTTCGAGAAACTGTTAAATACTGCTGCCAAATCAGATTAACAGTTCCTATAAAACTGATGTACGTGTCCAAGTTCTGTGGATTTCCACTGCCTGGAAGCACGTAGATGTGACTTTGGTACCTACTTAGGAGCATTAATCCCCACTAATCCAAAGCGTCTGAACTGGGTTTTACTGCAGTTTAACTAATTCATTGGAAAAAAGTTAGCTCAGATCACCTTTCCTAAGTAGCCACGGGGAAGCAAAAGGAAACTGGGCCTAGTTTTGGTCCCTGAGGAGCATCATTAAAATCCATAGCTGTACTGAGTGAAGCCCATAAAGACAAACATGTTGCCTGAGGGCATCCAATTAGCAACTGAGCGGGGAGCAGGAGGCTGGATGTTCATTCCTCTGTTCTATCAAAGGCTCAGCACCATCTCTCCAAAAGAGGGATGGACCACAGGACCTCTGCCCCGTGTCCATTGCACGGGGCCCACGACAGCTTCAGTGTGAAATCTTCCCTGCTCAGAGTGCACAATGGATGGAATTTACCTCATTGAAGACGGGGAAAAAAAGCCAAAAGTATTTCTAAGGTGCTATCAGCCTTGCTTTTCGAAATACTAAAAATGAAGATGGCAATACTTGATTTTTTAACCAAAATGTAGAGAGAACTTTATATCTGCACTAAAAAAAAAATAATTATAAACACTATTATCTTCTCTGATTACAAGACAAATTCTAATTCTGGTAATTATAGCTGTGCCTCCCTTTTCCTGGCTGTTTCAATGGGTTCAACACACTTCACTTCTTGTTACAGTTTCTTGCACTGAGAAAATCAAAATGAAGAGTACTGTTGGATTGGAAAATATTATTATTACACTAATAGTCATAAGGAATTGGATTTGTAGAAAACTATAAAGCAAAACACACTGAGATGATTCATTATGCATCACATGGAGAAAGACGTAATGTTGTTAATATGGGAGAACAGATGTGTCTATGTATTTTAAGTATCTCCTTTTCTGTGATGAAAGGTTGTTGGGTTTTTCTTTTTCTGAAAAAAAGGGAAAAAAAAGGAGAAAAACCAACCTGATCTTGATTATTGGTACTATTGAGAAAGTTCATTGGGAAATGAAAGCACTCACTGCTGTTGCCATTAATCTCATTTTATGTTAGTTTGGCTTTTACTGCAGAAAGTAAAAACTCTTGGGTTTTCTTTCATACCCAGTCCCATATGTGAGTTAAAACAAAGTTGACAAGCAAGTCCTTGACGTAACCTCACGCACGCTGTGGTTAGAAGCTGTATAGCAGCAATAGCCCAGATGTGATTTCCTCACTTTATTCAAATTAATTTGACTTTAATTTAAAACGCAGCACTTGGGTTTGTTTTAAAGAGACAGGGCTAAGGGCAATAATTTGTTAGCTATCTTTTTTTTTTTTTTTAATGGCAAAGTTGTTTTAATGTGTGTGAGACAGAAAGTTCATCAGTTTTCCATTTTGTCATACCTCAAGCATCTTGTTCAGGGACTGAAAGCACTCCCGTGCGTTGATGTGGTCTGCAGAACAATACCCTGTGATTTTAAACGTGACTGCCCTCCCACCTTGCCTATAGGATTGAGGGCAGTTTGTCACTGTCTGATGTTTAAATACTCTATCCTGAGTGACTGAACTCCCTCTCCAGTGGCTCCGCACTGCAGGCACTACATATTTTAACATCCTCTATTGGACAGACCAGTGGAAGACAGATCTATAGAATTTATGAGATTATCCTTCTGGATTTTAAAATTATATGATACGTTTATACAGCGGAGGTTCTCCTTATGAACCCCAGAGGACTTATTTGAAATGCACGAGATTTTTTCTGTCTGTGTTATACAAGGAACTGCCTCCTCTATTCACTGTGCTGGGAATACCGAGTAGATGCAGCCTCTTGATTATCTGCTTTTAAGATCCAAGTGAGTTAAAGATGAAATTTCAGCAAATGGGTGAGAAAGCCATTTGGGTAGACGGGATTTGGTTCTATAAATAATTTAGGGGAGCAAAAACCATCGCAAAGACTCACTATCCAAAAGGAAATGCTTTGTAGAACATCTCCTTCACAGAACTTCTTGTGCTGAAGAAGAGCAGCCATGCCCTGTGGTGGCTCACTCTCAGGGAAGAGAAAAGTCAGAGGCAGAGCTGAGGTTTTATTGCTGATCCTTTCAGGGGAGGTGGAGCCAGACAGAGAGCAGCACCACGGTGTGCAGGAGGGACATGGCCACACAGAGCCATGCCCGTCTCACCCGGGATGCTCTGCCCGTGCCCTGCCCTGAGCCAGCAACCCACCCTCCTGGCAACCCTCAGGACTGCCATCGTCAGTTAGATGCTGTTTTACAAGCACCCAAAGACTTGCTAGGTCTCAGCCACCGTTGGAAGTGATGACTTTTTAATGGCAACCAGTGCGCTTGAAAAATTCCCTGAGATTGTACAATGTTCTGGAGAGAGACATGTCCCCGGGGAGCCAGCTGCCTGCCCTCTCGTTGCTCAGATATTGAGGTTAATTGAGGAAGCGGAGAGCTTTGAATTACCACTACAGTATAAAGACATCTACGTGCTTGTTTTTAATGTTTTGTTTCAGTTGCTTGTAAAAATACCGATGCAAGTTATTTAGCTATTACTAATCACATTAAGCTAGTGGACACATTTTAGTATTTGGCAGCAAGTTTACCCTATGTACTGTAACCGAGCCCGTAACAAGATTCCCGCTTCATTTTCTTTGCCTACTTGGTAGTGCCGATAGAAATGGGAAGATGCTGAAAATGAAAACTATTTAGGCCTCATAATCTCCTTCATTAAGTACCAGTGATGCTGGACAAGGCTCACTTGGGGACCCATTAATGGAAACACATCTGCTCTGTTCGTAATAATAAAAGACTAGCTCTAAGCTCAGTTTGCTGCACTGCAAGGACAGTTCATGTCCATGCTGATGGGTCAAGTCAGACCACCTTGTTTCTGGTTGTCATTCTCACCTCCCCCAGACTTTCCCAAGGCAAGGGTTACACTGGGAAAGAAGCATCACTGCCTTTTTTTCCGATTCAAATGCATTTTATTAGCAGTATTTGTATTACAGTAGTCACAAGAGACCCTAATCAAACTGGGGCCCTCCTGTGTTAGACACTGTCCAGATGCATAATATAAACCAGCTCTTCCTTTTAAGAACTTAAAGGCTTGCAGATAAGCCAGAGCATGGGAAGGGAAAACCAGACGCAAAGCGGGGAAACGTCATGACCTGCCTGAAGTTTTAGAAGACAAGTGAGATCTCATAGGTCTCACTTTAGGATTATTCACCCTTACCTTCTTTATGACTGGAAAATGATGTGTGAGATGCTCAGCCACGAGACATGAGCACTTGGCCTTGAGCAGAGCCACGCTGCTTGTGCCTGCAGAGGATCTGGGGGGTCTCTGCGTCGGCATACAGGGGCTGAGCAACTCGGTGAAAAAGAAAACACTCACACTGGAAGATCCTCAGGATGCTTGAACAGAGAGCACAGAAACATTCCCAACTTACAGTGACTTTACAAGAAGGCATGTCATACCCTTTCAAATGGATAGAATATATGAGCCAGAATGGCAGGAGAATACGGCGTGTTTCCAGGCATTCCGCTCTCATGTTGATTAGAGTCCAGATGAAGATAAAAAGGCCGGAGATCCAATGCAAGTGCTGGAATTGTGTTTCTGTAAAAGATCTAATGTATTCATGCTGTCAGGTCACATACATTAGACCCAGAAACCTGATGTTTTCTTTCTTCTTTTTTCCCCCTTTTTGGAAGCACTTTGAGCAAATATATTGAATGAGACATTTGCAAGCATGGAGCCCATTAATACCACAAGCCGAATGCAGTGCTGCAATCTCATTCATACTGCTCTTGGGAGCCAAGGAAATTAAAATCCTATACGTTTCTTTTCTGCACTGGGGAAATCAAAGCCAAATCATGAGATGAGGCTGATTAGAGACAGGTGAAATGTCTGTTTGTTTTTAAAGCTTTACAGCTCTCATTTTGATAGTCCCTAGATTTTCCAAGTGCATTCTGCAGATACCAGAGGAGAAATGGCTGTAAGAGATGAAAACAAGTCTGAAGACCATCTGAGAACCAGGATGTTTTCAGATGCCAAAGAACAAAAGATGCTACGGTGAAGGCTCCCTGCTGACACTGGTGCAGACGCCCATCTTGTACTTACTGTGTTTGCTGCGCCACAGATTTGTAAGACTGTGAACCTGTAGTCCCATGGTAAAAAAATTAAAACCTTCCATACGTCTAATAGAGTGAGGAAACAGTAAAACAGACAATAATTATGAATTCTGCATATATGCATATATTCTGCATATGCATATATTGTGCACATAAGATTAAGTCACCTGTGTACGGATATGCTGTTACAGTACCTAAGACACATCTTACTCAAGGTGCATGAAGAGTCATGTCTCTGCACATAAAATCCTCGGTACTGATGCTTCTCCAGGCAACCACTGTAAATCAGGATGCAGATGTCCATTAGTTGGGTATTAAGTGGGCAGACAGACATCAAATTTCTTTGTCACGAATCTGATGTTCTCATCTAAATAGATATAAATGGTCTTGTTTTATAACTGCTTCCTCCAGTCAACCTCCTGTGATATCCTCAACTTGCTAACGTTCTTTTTATTGCTGCCATCTGATTGTATAACTCTCCACTGATAGCAGCTCTTCATATTGCATCGATTAGAAAGAGAACAGGAAAATGAACAAAATGTACTCATTCTGTTTATAGTTTGAACTATAATTTTGTGGCCCTCCTTGGACGCCTTAACAGAAGAATCAGATGCACTTTTCTCCATGTTTGGCAACATGCTCATGATTTGGCTGGGAGCTGTGGCCAAGTTTACTCAGCTCTTGTGCTTGCCTGCTTTCACGAATGGCTTTTTTTTAGGACAAGCAAGATGGACACGGCTCCTGGTGCAACTGTTGAGACGCAGCAGGAGCTTTGATTGGACAGAGAACTCTCAAAGAAGAAAGAAGGTTTTTCATCAACCCTTGATAACCACCCACTGAGGTGTGATTGGGGTACAAAGGTTCAGGCACGATATATGAGGAAGGAGGAGGATGATGTACTTGGCAGAGGTTATATTGACCCTCCTAGTTAGGAGTGTAGCGTTGTTACTACTCATCAGCGTAAGTGGGGGTCACAGCCTGCTTTTATTGACAAAACCTTACTCTCCCACTGCAGCGTGCTACAGGCCCAATCTTTTCTTGATTTCAAAGGCTGAGATGGACAGATGACTCATTTTCAGCTGTGAAAAATCTACTTTTCTTGCTTTGCTGTACTTTGGTCAGTTTAGTGGTGAATGACTCAAGATTAAACTAGCCTGTTTTAATTAGAAGTTTAAGGTAGTGGGAATCTGAGTTTTTTAGAAGAGGAAAGAGAAGAAAAAGAAAAACATTTATTTATCTCTCCTTCTATAAGAATTTCTATTTAAATTTAACTAGTTTTTGTAAACTCACTTACGTCTTTTAGGGCCAAGTGGTAGAAATCTCTTCTTTATAGCAAGGAAAACCCTTCAACCAATGTATTTGCTACTTTAAAAGCTAGTGTCTGTCTTGTACAATTTACGTCAGATATAAAGAGGAAAAAAAAAAAAATCAGTCTGGTAAAACTCCCTAACACTGAGAATGCAACTCTGTGCAAACTAGGATAGAATTATTATTTTTTTTTTGCTAGGTTCAAGAGCCAAACCAGAAGATTGTATGAAGCTAATCCCAAAACAAGAGACAAACCTGGTTCACCCTTATGCACTGCTGCTGGGAAGCGTGCACCGAAGTTTTTGTGGGAATGTGGGTTTTTCCTGTATCACTATCAAATTTCTCTGTATGCGGCTACATAAAAAGACTAATCAGAGGAAAGGAAAACCAAACCCAGTTTCCTCAGTTTCCCTGCAAATTCAAACCAGTGCACTAGTTTGTTGTTTTTATATTTCCATAGTCTTTATTGACTCAAGGAGGTTTTGTGTGTGGTATTTTTTTTCCCAGGCTAAAAACTCCCACCGTTCTTGCACTGGTCCATTTGCTGATATTAGCCTAATGCTGTACTCAAAGTGCAGAGAAAGAGATAACGAGAAAAAAAGCCACACTATGAACAAAATGTTGCAATAAAAAGGGTGGTGGAGGACTAGAAAGCTGTAGGATGTCACTTGTGGACGTGCCAACTGGTGCCAGCCCAGATCCCATCAGTATGAATGAACTTGCCTTCGGTCAAGCTACCAACTCCAAAGTGTCTCAAGTTTTTGTCCAGTCCTATCTTCTAAGGAAGGGCAAAACTTTGTCATTGGCAAAATAAAGATTAAATAACACATGAGTAATGTGTATGTAGATCTGGAAGAAATCTTGGCACCGAGATCAACTTCCTGCTCTGACGGATTTAGTGCTCAGGTTCCTGCTGCGACTGGAAAGTTGTTTCAGAACATCTTTCCTGTGATGCTCAGAAACCTGCTTCATGTTTCCACCTGCTATTTACTCACAGCTAGTTTGATTTGGGGCCAACATTGTCCTTTAGTTTAAATAACTATCTCCTTTCCCTGGGGGTTTACCTGGACTATTTATAGAAAGCAATCTCTTTCCTAGCTTTTTCTTCCTTTTCCTTGCCTAAACAAAGATATTTTAGTTTCTTCTCCACCACCCTGATTGTCCCACATCATCCTCTGCACCTGTTCCGTTGGCCAGATCCCGGCTGCCTGATAGCAGATAAATGTCTTATCTGAAGATGACATTCTGTCCCATTCGTTTTGGGCACCTGCATATGAAAAGAGAAAGAGAATTTGAAATTTCTCCAGCATTATCCCAAACCTGCTGTTTTTAAAGTTTGGCATCAACTACAAGGAAGTGATGTAGCACCTCTGAATGCCTCTCGTCATGTCTGAAAACATCTAATGAGTTTGAGGTTGGTCACTGTTAGCCCTGGGCTAGATATGTCCTTGCTCTACTCTTACAATAGATCCACCAACCCAAGGGCTGAACCAAGACCTGTTTCCCAGGACCCCACTGGGCTTCTCAGCACTGGTGAGGATGGACTGGTCCTCAGTTTCCCTCTGCTGCAACTGCCGAGGAGGGCTGCACCTCTCCATAAAACTGTACATCACAAGGTCATCCCAAGGTAAGTGAGAGACATGTAAATCCTTGGGCTGTTTGTTGTGATGGAATCTGGGCAAGAAAAGGGACTTGGAGTTCGCAGTGGAAAATATTTTTGAGAGCAGCTACTCTGGGGCAGAAACTTTGCTCAGCAAGTGTAGAAATTGTTTTGGTATACAATAAATCCTTGTAGATCTGCAGTCTCACTTGTCAGCTCTCCCAACGAGCATCCTCCCAACTCCAGAGCCTGACAGGTTCAGCCTTGGATACCGTGCCCAGCTGGGCTGTTACGAATTAATTCAGTTTTTCTCTTTTCCCTGTTACTTACATAAGCCTTCCATGCTATGTAAACTGAAAACATGTAAACTGAAAACATTTCTTTTTGTTTATAGGGAGAGATTGCTCCATGTACACATGGAAACAGCTTCATCCTGGACATCGTGTTTACTTGTAAGTGCCTCAAGTCTGGGCATCGACTTTGTAACCTCCTGCTATGAATTCCAAGCCCTCCCCCTGAATATCCCCCCAGGCAGATGCATGAAGAACACCCACCTCGTCCCTGTCCTGCAACTGTTATGGCACAGGCAAACTGATGACTCAGGAAAAGAAAAACCAGCATCTTCATTTTGAAGTTTGCTTACAAACACGGCCCCGCTGGAAAAGGACCGGTTTCCCTTGGCTTTCGAGGCAGTCCCTAGCTTAAGGCCAGCGGTGAGTTAAGAACAGCTCACATGGCTTCAGATAACTTCAGCGAGAGTCTCCTGGCACATTTCAAACAACACTGAAATATTTCAGGGTAGATTATTAGCAGAATGGGAAAAAACCCTACATTAATCTTGTCCCTTGATATTTGCTCAGGCTATTTTGTTCCTTCTTTAATCCTTGTTAAAACCTTCAGCAGGGATGGAGAGCTGGGAGGACATGTGAAATGAAAGTCTCAGTCCTGAACGCATTTCTAAAACAAAAGAAAATGAAACCAAAGCATTTTGGGCCTGATTGTCCATGAGTGTCACCTTGGTTTTAGATCATCAGTTAAATGCAGGACCAAATGTTAAGAGTTGTGTAGCTAAATACTGCTTCTTTGATTTACTAGATCTTCAGTTTATGATCTAATTTAGCACTTTTACTAAAGATTATTTAGAATTCAATATTTTCATTAAATGCATAGGATTTTATTTCAAGTGCGGAAGTAGTGGATATGTTCACTTTGAAAAGCAATTCTTCCCTGCAAGGGGACACGTATTCATTCTCCTGCAGAAACTGCTCTTTATCCTTCATGGAAAACACCAAAGAGTTTTTGGAAAAAATGCAGCATATTTTTTTTCGAAACCACCGCAGCGATTTTTCCCACTCGGCTTTGTCAGGAGTGTCTTTAAATAGGAAGTATTGCTCCCTATAGACGGTTTGAGTTAATCATTTCCCCTTGCAAACAAGCTGGGAGACACGTTCAGTCAGAGAAGCAGCTTAGCGTGATGTGAATGGAAGCAGGAGCAGAGCCTCCAGCCACAACCCGCGTGACTGAGCATGACCTAGGAAGGAAGCAAAAAGATGTTTCCGAAACCCATAGCATATAATAATTCACTTTAACCTTCCGTTGTTGTCTTGCCTCTATGGCATGGAAATAAAACTGAAAAAACTCCAGCTGAGATGTCTTAGAGTATCCTGGTTTTCTGGCTGTCAGCTGGAGGAGCAGTGTTCTCCTGGAGCAATTAAAGTAGGTAAAGAGCTACCTCAAGGACAGCGTTGAACAAGAAGTGCTGGGCCACAAACCCACTTGCTTTTCCCTTTGGAAATAGATTGGGGCCCATTCTCGCAATGTGTTGGACCATCTATAGGGAGATGCGTTCTCCCAGGGTTGTGGAGCCCTTCTCATTCAATACCTTGAAATAGAAAGATCCTCCCCCTCAAAAAAACCCCCGCTTTTGAATAAATAAAAACCTTATTTCATGTAACAGAGGAGAGACCATGTTCCTAGAAGGGATATGGGACTCTTAGCGTCGGTGAACAATTTTTCAGCCACCAACAAGAAGCACATCACTAAACATTTCTGAAATTTTTCCCCCTTTTTTTTTTGCTCATCTCAAATCACATTGAGCTATAGGTGCCTGACGGAAATCTGAGAGCAAACCAACCAGCTACAGGCATTTCTTGGTTCCCAGTTCCATAGCCTGGAAGTGCAGGCAGTGTTACCAGCCCGCAGAATGCCCTTTGCCAAGAGGCGAAAAGAAAATCGCTATTTAAGATATCATCAGACTCCCATTGGGCCTCATCACCTCCGACAGATTTGTGAGTCACCAAGAGGAAGTATTTTACTGCTATCCTGTTTGGTCAGCAGGTGGAAGGGAAACAGCTCTCACAGACTCTGGAAAAAAATTAATTTAACAAGATTTCAATTTCTTAGTCTCAGTGCTTTGGGCTTCAGCCTCACTGCTGGCTTCATGTAGTGCCGGCAGTTTTCTGGATATTTTACAGAGGAAGACAAGGCAAGATCCTTGGCATAAAGAAATTTTTTTAACCCCATGTAATTTCTGTGCTGTTTCCCAACTTTTCATCCAGTAATATCTTCCCCCAAAACATAAAAAGTTCTTTTCTACTGTGATTTTTTCCTTCCATGTTTCAGAATTTTTACTTCTGCTCTCCAAGAAATTTTGCTGCAGGATGAAAACTGTTACATTTTTTTCAAAACTACAGGGTAGGATTTAAAAAGGACTTGGGTAGTTCATAAACACTGCAGAAAGGCTGAAATTCACCCCTAAAGAAAAAAGAAATTGCAGACATCTCTCTTTTTCATAATGCAGTGAAAACAGGATAATCAACAATGCTGAAGAAAGTCGTGAAAATTATTTCCCAACTGGATTTTAGGAAATAAAGAAAAAAATATTCCACTTCCACCAAGAACATTTCCCAGCTGGAACAGCAGCCAGCTAAAGTGCTAGTGGACAAATTAGAATATCCCTCACTTTATGAGCCTTTTACCAAAATTAACTCTTCTACTGTTTGCCAAATTCATTTCCAGGGCATTATACTTCTTTGCCAGAGACAAAGGATTCAGAAAGGTGAGAAGCCAGTGTCAGCATGGCAAGACTTGGTCATTATACCCAGCACCCAAACTGGAACACCCTGCTGGGCTCTCTGGTTGCCCTCAGCTTCATCATAATGTCAGGGGAACAACACGGGCATGAGAACGGAGGTTTTTGATGTTTCTTTCCCCTAGGGCAGGTAATTCGTGAGTCTATTGGTGAGGTTTCCCTTGCTAGGGATGAGAAAGACCTCAGGTGTGCACAGAAATCACCCAAAAGAAGAAGACTGTGTGCTTTTGAGAGAACCCCATAATAGAGATCAAGCCCTGAATATCCACCAAGCATTCCAAAGGCACTAATAATGTTTAGACTTGGCTTACAAATACCTGTTTTATTGCTGCTGTTGGTCTCCTACCATCCTTGTTACAGTCCTCTGAAAGGTAAGAATAGGATAATCTAGCTCTTTAACCAAGCCTTGAATCCAAATTAGCTTTCAAGACCTTTTAGAGCCAATTTTTCTCACTGTTTATACATGTCTGGTTCATCAGATATCCATCTCAGAACAATAATGAAGAAATGGGTCCATTGTTCAGTAAAGCATATAAAAACTCCGAAGTTTCCTTAAAGATGTTCCAAAGTGATACATGATCTTGGGTGCTCAAATCCGAGACATATAAGAAACCTTTTTAAATATTCTTGAACAAATTAAGTCACTGGGTCAATTCCAGTCAAGCTGATGAGAGAACAATGTATGACATAGAGGGCAACCCTCTGACCCTCATCATGCGCCTGTTTCTGTAACTACATCCAAGGAGAGGATTTTTGGAAAGCCCTACAGTGTTTTGACACACACACATTTCATTTTCAGGTTCCACCTGGGACTTGTAGTAGATGCACAGCAAGAAGAGCAATTGTTTTTGTGGTTTCTTTCTGGCTCGAGCCACAGGCTGATGCACCAGAAGTCTTACAAGAAATTCTGCTTTATTGGGATTTCCTGCACGATTCTGCACACAAAAGCAGACCAAGCAATTCAGCTGACACAGTTATTGGAACCTGCAGATGATTTTCCCAACATTAATTGATTTGGGAACCTCTGCTTTTCACCCACTACTCTTTGTTACATCCTACGTACTTCCTGTATGGTAGAATTTGGACACGTTTTTCAATGAAACATCACCATGTGTTATGAAGTGCCATTGTATTCTGCTAAAAGCACAGCCAGCCCTGGGAGACCTGGACTCCAATTGCCAGGAAGAGATTTCAAGTTACTGGGATTTAACAAGTTCCCGTGCATCAGCCGAGCTGTAGTAAACCTCCACATGTGCCTTTTTTTTTTTATTTTTCTACATCTGTGGCAAATGCAAACCAAGGTGCCTTGTTTCAAGCCTGCCTCACTGTGTGCTGAAAAAGTTACCTTGCAGTGGCCATAGCTCATGCTTACACGTGTGTGTAGCTAAGCAGAGAGTAACTCATTAACCACGGGATTACGGGGCTGAGCATCTCGGGCTTGGAGTGTGAAACACATCATGAAGCCTCAAGAGCCAGCACGTTGCTTCGCGTACAACATTGGTTAGCAGAGGCAGCAACTTCTTATTGTCTCTAACAGTATTTTGGGGTCAAGAACACATTAACGCACGCAGCAAATGAAAAGGAAAGGGAGCTCATTCTCTCACCAGCCTCATTTTCTTTGCACATTGAAGAGGTCAAAGCTGATGGGCTGGTTTGCTGAGACTACACTGAAAGTACCTTGTGCTTTTCCTGGTGAATGTTTTGGTCAGCAAGGCTGATGCATTTCTTTATGAAGCCTAATGGGATAAACGCTGCAGTTGCTGCAGGGCTGGCAGGTCCTTTGGGAGTAGAGAGATGAGGTCTTGCCTTGGGGGAGAGGGAAGGAACAGGTTCATCCTCAAAAAAATCTCTTCCAGTCCTTCTTTTAAGACTTTTGTGCAGCTCCAATATGGTCACTGGCAGACAGATATTTCCCCCACTCCTCCTCAAACGAAGAGCTGAAATTGAAAAAAGTCAGCTGGCCAAATATCCCAGTTTAATTGCAGTAAGATATGGAACTGAACCGGTTAAATCTGAATTACTAGAATATCACTTCTAGAAGTTTTACTGTATGGTGTGAGTCACAGGGTGGTTTGGTCCTTTGTCCATGCAGAGTTTGCAATTTTTAAATTTTTTTTTTTTTGGTAGAAGCAGAAGATTCAGCAAAGTAACTTGGACTGATGTTTTTATCAAGCCTGAAAGGCAAGCCTGGCCATTCCATATGCCTATTGATCCCACAGAAGGTAAGAAAACCCTGAGAAAGTGAAAGCACCTCCTGTTTAGGCAGCAATATCCTTTCGAGGAAAATTCTTTCCTGATCCTTGCTTTAAAGAAGTGATTTGAGATTAATGCAAAGACCATTTGTCATTTTGGTTATAAGAAATTCTAATGGCTTTACCAGCTTCTTGCGTTTTCTGCAAATCAAGCTTGTATTGTGAACTTTTCCATTAAACACAAAACAGTAAAGAAATAGTCTCCTCCAAATGGCAAAGCCCAAACTGAGTCACTCATCAAAATTCATTGCTAATTGTCAAATGTGTTTATTGCATGGGAGAATTGATAACCTGTAATAAGACGTGATGGATTTAGCCAGCTGTGTTTCTACAATTTCAGGCTGGTGTATGTCCAGCAGAAACCAAGAAAGTTACACGAGTACAAAAAAAATAAAAAGGAAAGTTGTGTTGATTCAGCACTGGTGTATTTTCTTCTCCTGATTATTTCTGGAATAACAAGTGTCTGATAAGTGGGTTAAAGACTGACTGAAGGAGATGGAATTGGAAAGGAATTGCCATTATGTTTGTTGATATTCCTCCAGTTAATTTGAAATGTAGGCAAGTCAGGGAATAATTTAGACTGGCAACATATTTCATGAGACTTTCCTTCTCAAGCTAAAAACAGAAAAAAGAGAACGCGCTGTCTGTATCAGTGAGCACGCAGCACATTCAGATAAGTAAATGGAGTCAGAATGAATACTGCCTACATGACAAATAAATGGAGACAGAATCCACAGTGGAAAAAAAAAGTCTTGGTTCTTGGAGCAGTCTGCACGGCCCGTGGTGTTGGAGCAGCTCAGTGTAAAATCATCTGTTGCAAAAGCCTGGACGCAGATCCCTGCACTTGCCCATCTCCTACACG
>NW_009736869.1:47671-71363 GCF_000703405.1 Apaloderma vittatum | reverse complement strand
TCCTGCTGACCCCTCCATGGAACCAACCAGGCCATGGCACGTGGCCACAACCGAGGGACATGGATGGAAGGAACCAGCTCAGAAGTTCAGCTGCCAAAACTGGGGAAGCCCCCATGGAGGAGAAACTCAACTCAAGGCTTGAGGACAGTATGGTGGCACCCTCATCTGGTGATCTTCTCTTCATTTTTCCTCTTTCATTAGCAGATTTTCTCCTACCAAATCTCTGCCAAAAACATTAGCCACCCCAAATACTGGGAACTCTCACATGATACTTGCAGCTGACCACATCCTCCCCAATCTTTCTTCATCTTGGCATACTCAGCCTATGAGTTCGCAGAGAACAATTCACCCCTTGCCCAATGGGACTTGGATTCAACCACCATTCCCAAGCACTCTGGTAAAAAATTGGGCATGATTTGTGAAAACCTAGTATGGTCTTAAAAACTAAAGATGTTCTGATGATGCCTGACTAATGCATGGAGGCCAAAAACAGCTAATGAGACATGACCATGTTAGTCCTGCAGAAATTATAGTGATTAATCATACCACCAGATGAGCACACGTAATGATAGAAGGCAATGGACGTCCTCACAGAAGACTCAGATGTTTTCCTGGAGGATAATTCACACAGGATGCAAGATTTCTGAGCTTCGTGCACTGAACTTCATGAGAGCCTTTGATCTGTGCCACATGGGGTTAGATTAAAAAAGGCATGAAATGTACGCAGGCTCTTCAAATTGCAGGAAAACTTTTCCCTGATCACAGAAGACACGAATCCAGAAGATTTCCTTAAGGAGAAATCTCAAAGTTGAGGGTTTTGACAGCGTCCCCAAATACAATTAGGATGTGGCGAACCTTGCTTTGGTCTTGAATTCACCTGTGTGAACTGAAATTGGAAATAGAAACACTACAGCAGCTTCTTGTGCTTTTTTTTTGGCCTGGATTTCATTAATATCTTCCCCGAGATGGGATTATTTTGTTCATGTACACTCTGAGGTCTGTTCAGGCTTTATCTGGAAGCAAAAAACCACTCCTAATGGAGGCACCCTCCATAACCTAACAAAAAATGATAGTGCTCAACAGGTTGGGTTTTTTTAAACAACCATTAAAATTTAATACATAACCATATCCCACTACGGAATTCTGCAAGAGTGTTAAAAATAACCCAACAGGAAGCATAAAAGGACTTATTAAATTCTACAAGTATTTACAGTAATTTCTGCATAGGACTCGATTAAATTTCCATGGCTCGCTCAGTCCCAATTCTACCAAATTCCACAGAATTTTTCCAAAATGGTCAGCTCTTTCTTTCCAACAAAGAAACAAAGCAGCCTGCTTTTTATGTGAGATCTCATTAGATCAACACTGGTGGCTGCAAAACACAGCACCAGACTCTCGGCTGGTGGAATCCAGTATAAATCTGTTGCCATTCAGTCAGGGCTCAGGGACTCCAGGTCCTCTGCTTGCCTCCCTATAAATTGATGCATCTCCTGCCTTTGGCTCTCATTCACCAGTTAGTCAACTTGCAAAGCTATTGCTTTGGGTATATTTTAGTAGCTGTAAAATTAGCTGTGGTAGTTCATAACTTTGGAGGGGGGGAGGTCCTGAGATGTTATTCCTTCTAACATTTTCTGTTGGAGATGGATGGGACGGCCAAGGACTGAGGTCACCGATGCTTTGTGTTTAGCAGGAGAGGGGGAATTTGTGGTGCTTTCCAGCAGTGACTGTCAGGTTATGCAACTGGATGTCTCCATGGTGCCCTGGAAAGCTGCAGCCCATCTCTCCTAGAGATGCTCTCTCTGAAATAGGCTCTGTATATCAAAGAATGTCACTTTCTGGCTTCCCAGGCACAAAGGGACAATCGTTTCCATAGTATCTCATCACCCCAGGTTGTGCTGGCCCCAAGGAGCTGCTGTCTAGAGATGGTGCAACCGGGCTGTCAAGATGGGTCATGCTCTGTACAGTTGTTTGCCAAAAGTACTTCTGGGAACAAAGACTTGCCTTGATTTTTCTGCAACTGAAGTAAATCTTAGACAAAAAACCCAGAGGGAGCTGTTGGCACACATCAGACTGGAATCCTGCTTGCAGATCAAGCCAGCTTCTTGACAGGCAGGAGTTTAGAAACCGTTTAGCACATGAAAGCTGGTAAATATGTGTGTATGTATATGGATATGGATATGAGAGACTTAGGCACAGGGAAGCTGGGCTAGGCATATAATTTTCCAAAGCTGAAAAAGTGTCACTCAGCCATAATTGCTAAACTGAGAGCAATCAAAATGATTGCTTTAAAGATTGTGATAGGAAGTTTAATGAAAGCTCTTAGAGATACTTATATGCACAGTTGTGGTTTTAATTGGGTGGTTCTGGCTAGTAGCTGAATAGCTGCAACTGCATGAAACGAGTGAATTGATGGTATACCCTTTTCAAAACTTTACTCAGTAACATACTGCCTGTGCAGACTGCAGACCTTCCCCACAGATGAGGTTTGCAGTCTGGGTACCGAAGTGTAAACAGATGCTCCCCTGCAATTAAGTCTAGAGGAGCTGCGCATTTGCATTGATTTTGCACTTGCTGGTAAGAGTCCCTCCAAATTACTGCCAGACAGTAACTTTGCTGGTTTGAGAGCACGGAGATGAAGCAGGAAATGTTTTCAGCACAGTCATTCGTTATTTTGCAAATGTCCTTGTGGGTAGCTTGCCCACAGCTACTTTGTGAACCACCAGCACGAGCGATGCCACTTGAATCCCGCTGAGCAGAGAAACGAACTCCCGAAGCTAAACACAGAGCAGAGATCAAAGGCATTTTGGGATCCACTGTCATCATATGTGTATCTTCAGCATGCTGAATGATCCACATCCATGCGATGTCAACCGCTGTGAAAGGGTTGGGCGCTCGCGGGAATTATGGCAGACACAGCGGTGACGAGGAAGATTTGACTTTCAGCATCGTATCAACTTGCCCATTAGGAGCTTGATGGACTTTGGTTTTCTCAAATGAGTTTTCTGCTTGGCACTTTCTCTTAGCTCTAAGCCACACCGTGTGTTACACAACTTTGCTTGGCTTACACCTAGCCCTGGCTTCACCACAGGAAAAGCTTTGTATCAACAGGCTGGGTATATAATAAGGTGTACTCTCCTGGAGTTATTTATGAACTAAGAACACATCCCTTGGCAAGGCAGCAATGCCTCACCTCAGACACGATTCCTTAAAAATCAGTTTCCTTCTTTTCCAGATGTGGCTTGTTTCTCTAAAAATTGGATTTCTGCTCCTAAGTGCCTGGCTCACAGCTCGGGCTGCAGAGGATGGAGGTAGGCATGGGACAGTAAACCCCCTTGAGCCTCCAGTCGTGTTTGCAGAGGAGCACTTGTCCCCTGCCTCTTGGTGACACCTCTCCAATCACACCCTCGGCTTATCTCATGCATATTCCCACCTGGCTCATCTGCTATTGCTTCTCCGATCTCTGAAGCAGATGTGGAAGTGTGGCTGATAAGCTCATTAGCATAAATCAGTGCAGAATGCCCTTTGCATGAGGTGGCTTCATCTCATGGAACCTCATGAATCACCCCATGGATGGGAGGAGCCATAATTTGTAACACAGCAGCACCATCCTCCTCCGTGAGCTGGGGACACTGGCAGCACATCTTCCTCCTCCTCCTGGAGGAGAGGTGGCATTGTCACACAGAGTGTCTCGACAGGGGCATCTACCACTTTGGGAGATACACTACTGGTGTCACTTCAGGGAGCAAGGTGGGACAGGGGACCACGATGCTCTGCTGGCCTTTATCCCTTGCTTTTCAGGGCATTTGGAGAAGCTGTGTCACCTCCTCACAGCACTCCTTCTCCAGAGTCCTCCTTCTACCATCATTTTACCATCCCACACATAGTACAACAGAGAAACCCTCAGAGAGTACTTCCACTGACACACAGGAAGAGTCATGCAGCAAATACAAGCGCTAGCTTGCATTTTGATTTTATAATCTATAGGAGTCCATTCCATCTTGGAAGGAGAAACAAAAGAAATGGGGAATCCAACTGTGTACCTTGGAAATCACCCAGCTGACTCCAGAAGAGGATCAAATCTCCATAATGCAATAAAGCAGATAAACGAAAAAAGATTCTGTAGGGGAGGTGAAGTCCAAATTTCTTCCATGTCAGTGGGAAAAGACACTGGCCTCTAGTCAAAAGTATGTTCTGTGCTGACCAAGTGAGTAACTCACAGGATCAGAAGCTGAGCAGTTTTGGAAGGATTGTACAGTGAGAGAATGAAGGGCTAAACTGATAATCCTATCAGAAAAATATAACTTAATCTGGAGCTACAAATGAAAGATCGAATCCAAATCACAGAAAATTCACCAAATTTGCCTCTATCTACTTATGCTGACAGTGGAATTGGCTGCCCAACATTTTGTGTCTAATTACCTGCATTATAAGCAAAGTGCACAGCTTTTCTTAGAAGAGAACAGGGTTTTTTTTCCCCTGAAAATATAATCCTCTTAAGAGGATTCCCATCCTGTCCTTAGCAGAGTCAAAAAACAGGCTTTCCACATCTCCCTTCACAGAAGGAACTTTCAAACACTTCTCTTCTGCATGCTGGTTCTTAGCAGGAGCTCCTTGCACAAAGCTCCTCAGACTCACTAGGGACCTAAGCCAAGCTTTGCTCCAGTTTAGTGCCCTCTCTTTTCACTTTTTTCCATTTCTTTGCTTTTGTTTCTTTCTCTCCTAGACACTCTGCCTGGTCTATTAATGGCACAAGCCTGAGAATTAAGCCCTTTGGGTACTGAATTAGAATATGCTCCACTAGGCTGACTCCAAGGTGCAAACATCTCACCGAGTGTTGGGGCCAGCGGGGCATTAGCAAAAGCAGCCTGGCAGCATCTTGACCTGTGCCACTGATCTTAGAGATGTCCAGATAACATGTTTTTACTGCAGTGGATTAAAAACTAGCAAGCCTCAGACTGCCTGTGTCCTAGAAGGAGCGGTTCCACCATGCCTGGCTTAAAGTTTTATCGTATGTGCGAGGAACAGAACTGAAAACATAGATGCTTATCTGACCAAATCCACACACGGCAAATAGAAAAAGCCATTCATTCGCTTGCCTTTGCTGTCACTGAAGCAAGCTCACTATCTTTGCTGTCACTGAAGGAAGATCACTAACTATCCGCAGCAAACAGAGACATTTTACAGGATTGAGGGTGATGGCACTGGATTAACTCTTTCTTTTGCCAGTGCTGCACAGGGCTATTTGGTGCAATTTCCTCCAGCTGCCCCAGTCTGGAAGCTGCAGCCTGGATAACGGAGCCAAGAAGCATTGCAAGGATGCCAAATGATGCACAGGGAGCTCTCTACAGAGAGCAGCACAAGTTACTGAGAAGCTGATAATCCTGTGTGCTTCACCTCTGACCAGCTTCCCTGTGTCTGTGCCACCAAGCCCAGGTGTGGGGACATTCCCAGACAGAGCCATCCTCTGTCCGTCCCAGCACAGCGACCGCCTCCTGTTTGCACATCGCTCTGGGGTCACTCCAGGTCTATGCTCACACCTCACCCGGCTCTCCCTGCCCCAGACACACACAAATCAGTGGGATAAATCTGTTGGATGGGTAAGTACTTCGAGCCGCCATAGCAGGAAATGACACTCTAACAAGACCATGGTGAGTCTATGCTAACGAACAGGGTTCATTAAGTTACTGGCCCCAGTGATGCAACGTAACAACAAATAGAACTCATCAGTGACTCTGCCATGAAGTCATCAGGCAGCAAACAATTGAGGAGGGGAAGAAAAACAACGACTCACAGTTGGATGGATTTTATTGTCACTTGCTTTCAGGAGACTCCTTTCTTTAAAGGGGCTCTCTACAACATCTTTGCAGGAGGAGCACATCTCTGGCTCAGCCCCAGAGGAGCTGGGAGCCCCATTTGCAGCAGAGGAGAGGCTGCTGGGTGATCAGAAACACTCCACTGCTGACAGGGCTGGAGGACGTCGATGCTGCAATGACATGGGCACTTCCTAAAGGATGAACGGGGACAAGTTGGTCCCGAGTCCCTCATCTCCCACTGACGCTGGCAACTTGCTCTCCCATTCATCAGTAAAAGTTATAAACAACTTGTATCGGGGGAAACAATAGGTTTAAAGATGAACCCTAGCAAAAGATAAAAGCAGGAGACTCATGCCCAGTACACCAGTACATGATGTTCTGTGAGCCCTGACTGTCCTCTGCAGCTTCCGTGGCACAAGGTCTGTCTTTAGAGCTGTTTGGAAAGCATGTGCCTCCCTGACAGCGCTGCAACTATCAAGGAAGGGCAAATACAAAGCAGGCTCGAGCCACTCTGGGGTTTGAAGCCATTCAGTAAAAATAAACTGAAGCACCACTCAGCTCTCAATTCAACAGAAGCAGTTCTTGATTCTTGGAACTGAATGCAGGAAAATAAAGTACATGTTCATTTGCATGGTACATAGCAGGGAAGCTTTTCGAGAGGACAACATTTAGACCCTGCGTTTTCTAACAGCAGCTATGAACTTACCCCCTTGCTTTGAGGCTCTGTACATCTGTAGTATACTGCTGATTGAGATAGAGGGGCCACATCCCACCCCATGACACTGCAAAGGGTGGACTGCAGGGACACGGGGACAAGCTACCTGTGTCTCTGCACATGCAGGGTGCGGTGCAGCTTTAAAGCAATGCAAGCAGCACAGCCGCTAGAGAACACCCAGACACCAGGCACCCACCCGCTGTGTTCCCAGAGTGCACCCTAAAAACGGGCTCTTCCATCCATGATCAGCAGAAAGATCTCTCTGGGAGAAACATCACTGGGAGATGCTGCCAGAGGCTGGTGGGCTGCTGGATAGGACAGAGCAACGCTTCGACCACCTGGAGCAGAGCAAAACAAGCCTTTCTCCCACTCCCACACTGCTCTGAATTGCTGTAGTTGTCTGCAAATCACTTACCTTTCGGGAAAGGAGCAGCACAGCACCCAAACCAGTTCTCCAGACAGAGATGTGCAAATCTACCAGTCCTTATAATAAAAGATTTTTTACAAAGGCTCTATCTCTTCAAACTTCTTTTGTCACTCCATCGCAGTGCTGCTAAACCTCTCCAAACTCCTGACCTTCTTCAAACTTGGAGACCAAGTGACAAGTGCAACAAGCACTTTTCAGCCGAAGGGACCCTTGCTCTTCTGTGCTCGTGGTACTTCAAGAAACTATGGGGAGCCCTCTGCACACTTGAACCACGGGGTATTTTGTTTAGCACATGTGTAATTTGTTAATGGGGTGATTTAAGCATGATTGGCTGCAGATGTCACAGCAGATTTAAGCACTGGGTCTGCATGAGAATTCCTTTAAGGTTGCTGATATAGTAAACTGATTGATTAATTAGCTTGCAAAGCATCTGACTTCCTGCTTTTGTGGCAGTATCTATTGGAATATCAAGTCACTCGTGAGTAGAGAAAGAAAAAAGTGAGATGCCAGGCATACCACAGGCAGCAGATTCATTTTTTTGACCAGCAAAATAAACATTTTGGGTCCGATCAAAATATCTCTTGTTTGGAGATCCTGCAGTATAATTAAACGCCGGAAAAGGAAAAAACACAGCTGCCACCTCCTCGCTTCACTGCTCACAATAAGTTTGGGGGCTGGGATGAGGGAAAGCTGGACAGGCCAGGTTTTTGGAAAAATTCGTCAGCTCTGAGTTTGAGTGTGCAGTACCACAAACTGGAGCCAGATTCTGCTTCTCAGTCATGCTCAGCCTCCTCCTCCTGGTTATTTGCAGGGGAAAAAAAACATAGCAGCCCTCCAAATACTTGTTCAGCACAGCAGCTTTGCACCTGTGCAGTGGGAGGGCACCCCGACCATTGGCAGTGCTGCTGGGAAGGGTCTTTGCCCACGTCCTGCCTTCTGCAAAATCACATTTACTGTCGGGTTTCTGGCTGCAGGGCAAGGCAATAGCTTGTTTAAATAAAGACATTTGCTCAGAGGAAGCTTATTAATTCTCACTCGGTGTCAGGAGCAGCAGAGGAACGGCATGACGAAGAACTTCAAACGCTGGGGAAATACAGTCAACCTATAAACAGGAAGTTAAGCAAAAAAAAAAAGCAGAAATCTTAAATCTCAAGGCATGTCCTGCCCTTAATCACCACACACCCAGCTGCCATCGTACTGCCCTGTTTTCCTCACCTGAGGCAAGTGAGGTTTTAGTTGCTTGTCCTTAGCAGAGCCTCTGTTAGCAGGTGGACTCACAGGTAGCTGCATCGATATCAGCATCTCTGCTGGCAGAACATTTTTTATCTCCAGCTCTGGGCCATATAAAATTTTTTTGTACTATCACACTTTGGAGATGTTCAGCGTGTCCGTGGTGGTGGCACACCAGGTTGTGCAAGTGCACGGAGGAAAGCACAGCGCTTAGCGCCTGAGTGAGCCAGAACTTGCTCCCAGTGCTCCTGTGGGCCTGATTGATCCCATCATACACTTTTTTTTTTGCCCCAAAAGAGGGTTTTTTTGGCCTCGGGCATTGCGGTGTGTGGCAGTGACTGCTCATGCCCTCTGCTGGTTGGACTCCCACGAGTTTGAGTGATTTTGTGCAATGACAGTTCTTAGGAACAAACGTCTTTAATTCAGCCTTGCAAAAAGGCTGAGATTTCAGAAAAGCTGAGTGCACTCCTGAAGGAAAGATATAAGCCAGGCTTATAAGATTTCGAGCACATTTGGACACATGTTGCTCTTTTCTGCAAACATCCCACACCAAGGACGCTCCGTCGGGTGAGCTCAGCACTGAACCAGGGAGGCGGGACAGGACGGGGCAGGACTCCAGCTGCGAACCAGCACAGCCAGACAGTGTGTGGGACATGGGATGGGATGGCACGTTGGCAATGCCAGACTGCCAAACTCCAGAGCAGGAGAGTGGGATTGAGCAAACAGTGCTTGTGCTGCATTCATTTGAACCTCTTGCGCAAAATATGGCAGCTGGGTCCCATGGGATGCTGCAGCTCCAGACCTTGAGGGTGGAAAGCAGGGCTAGTTCCCATGTGTCGTGGTGAACAACAGGAAAAGTCTGGACCCAAGGGGTAAACAAACCTTTATGCAGATATCCTGCATATCGGTAAAACTCCAAACCACCTGAAGCACCTTTCACCAACCCCATCGGGAAGGACAGCCAGTATTAGCGCATCGCGCAGGCTCAAACTCCCTCACTTGTATTTATATAACTCCCTCCGTGGAAATCATGACCTGAAATGAGCAGGAACTAGATATTTCTGTCGCTTTTGAGACAGAGAATGATGCCTTGCCCAAGGTCTTCAGAGATGGCTGTCAGACCATGACTCGACCTCGCAGACCCACTCACCCGGGACCTTCCACCAGATTGGGCTTTTTGTCTTTTCCAAGCATTTTGCTTTGCCCAAATCCAAGTGGGTGTAGCTGGAACAGAATCCAGGGATGTATTTTTGAGCACGGCTCAGGAGACACGGGGTGGCAGCGGCAGGACGACGGCTGGTGAGGGAGCCAAGGGGCTGACTCACGGGTGCTGAGCCCCTGCCAGCACCGCTGGCTTCAGCCTCTGAGAGAGTTCTCGGTGTTTCTCCCTCTTCCCTTTCGGCACAGGAATCGTTACTCATTGCGCACACAATGCCAGGTGGGTTTTATTGTGGAACGGGCAGTGACATGGAGCGGCTGGGCATGGGAATGCAATTGATTGGAACTCTGGATTTCCTACATGACTTCAAATTATAACAATCGCAGATATTAAGATTTTGGCACCAGGACCAGTTTGGAGGATAATTATGTGCTATGATCTAATTTTTGGGATCTGCACTTAGTGCCAAATCTCTATGGCTTTCCTGTCTCCCTCGAGAGCAGTTCAAGCTGCAGGTTCCTTAACTCTCTCCTTCCTCAGCTAGCTCTAACTTTTTCTCTTTTTTTCCACCTTTTGTTCAAGTCTTTAGTCCAAACCTGGAAGAAGTCAGGCTCTCCTTCTAAGGTCCTTTTCACTGTAGAAATTAAAATGGGACAGGGTTGGCATCTTTTGAATTTCATGCACTGTTCTATTCGGAAAGTTGATGCTTCTGCAGGTTTAATAACTGATGCTGGTGTCAGGGGTTTATGGATATACATACACACAAAAAACCTTACAACTTTCTCACTAAGGAAGAACCATTTTCCTGAGTCCTTGCAAGAAAAGAACAAATATGCAAGTCAGGAGAATTGCAACATCCCAGAGCTAATGTCTCCTGTGAATGAAGCCCCTGTAAGGTGTCTTTAGACACATGGACAAGTGGGGTCTTCAGAAGGGACAACGAAGCTTTGCTGTTTTCCTGCTCGCTCTTTTGGGCTCCTGATGCCACCACACCCCCATTCTGTCTGAGATTGCTCGAGCTGAGGCAAGTTCAGCTTCAATCTGGTCGCTAACGGTGGCTGCTGCCTTTTGCACTCGTTTTACTCTGTGGAAATAATTCAACCAAATAACTAAGTCCAGCCCCAACCCTCGACATCAGCTGATACAAAGCACAGACCTGAAGCGTGCAGGGGAAATATTTCTTGCGTATCCCTGCATTGTGCAGCAAACATTCTCTCTTTTGGGATGTGCTCACAGCCAATAATTTCTGCTCTTTCAGCTAAAATTGCTCTGGATATTATCTCTGCCGTGATTCACTCCTTAATACCAAATGTAATTCTTTAGAAAGGCTGTTTCGCTTTCTGTGACTAATTCGAAGCTTTGTGCTTACCCGCAGGAGCGAATCTCAGCAGCGGCTGAGTGTTGGGCAGGGGAGGACTCGCAGTTTTACGCCGTGTGCGAGATCAGTATCGTGATATAGGACTAGCCAGTGATGCTGGGGCACCACCGCATAGAGATGCGGGGAAGCTGCACACCCGAGCCTGAGGGAAAATAAAACTCAGGTAAAACGTGCATTCATGGGCTTCCTCCTAATATGCAGTATGGGCTGTAATGCCCTCACATTTCAGTTTTCAGCTTACCAGTGTGGAATGGCCACATTTTGGGATTGCTGATTATTTTATGCTAGAACTAATGACTCTTAAGGTCCACAGAAATCAGGAATTGTTTGTAAACTGTCCCTGAGCAAAGAAGAGTCCTAAAGGCACGGAGGTTTTTAGAAAATCTGTGAGCCATCCACTAAAAGTTCATTTTCAAACACACACAGCCAGCTCTGCCTTATTATTACAGTGCAGGTGCACTGTAATTTTAAGAACACAGCCTTTGATTTTAGGCATCTCAGTTTGGGGAGACTTTGCTTCATTTTGCCTCAAAATACACACTTTCTAGCAGCAATAACCCCTTTGCAAGCCCCTCCATCCCTGTACGGTTGTGCAGAACAGGTTCCCGGAGCAGCAGCTTCAGCAGCAGCCCCAGACCTTGCTCCAGGGCACTGTTGTACCCACAACCAAAATGCAACAGCATCGAGACAGCGCGCTGCCTGCACTGCCCGAGCTTGCTCAAGTAAATTTATTCTCATTTCCTGATAAAACAAATCATCCCCCTCCGGCTTGCTTCTAGAAAAAAAAATAAAGAAAAAAAAAGAAATCAATCAAATCCTAAAAACATGTTAAAATAAACAACACACACCGAAAATCTGTTTTCCTTTGTTTTCCTTAGTAGGAAGTGAGCAGCCTCGACAGGACTTTGATGTGGGGATACGCATTTGATGTCAGCGTTGCTGACAGACAGGCCTCAAAAGGCTCCGGAGGAGGATTTTGAGTTCACACAAACACTCCCACGTTCACGTATTTCTCTGCAAGGGCATCCGAGAGCTCCCAACCGCTCGAGCCTGCCCAACCCAGACCCCACGGTCCCTGGGGCTGGGCTCCCCCAGGCACCTGATGAGCTGCTGCCACAAAAGCCCCGTGTGCAAGAATTATTTTTTCTTTCATTTTCGTTCCTGTTCGGGCTGGAGATTACACCACAAAGTGTCACAAACTAAACAGAAGCACCTCCCTGCCCTCCAAGGCACGGTAGATGCTCGAGGAAAGGTTTGATTTTTGCAGAGGTTTGATCTGAACCTCTGTGAAGACTCAGGTGAGAGGAAAAGCCCGGGAGCCTACATGGGGATTTTAAAACTTGTGATCTCCTGAGCGGAGCTGGAGCCACTCCCGGGAACCATCACGCAGTCCTCTACAGCGACGTTCAAAGCACCGAGAAGAAAAAGCTCTGCCTTTTTTCCCTTACCGAATGCTTGAGGCTGCACAGACCCCGGGGTTTGCTTGTCACCGTGGTTAATGAGGTGCCACTCTCCCCTCAGCCCTGCTGAAAATCTTTCTCTAATTGTCATTGTCCGTCTAAAGCTACGCAAGTCAGGAGGATTTTTTTTTCTCTCCAGGAGTTTCAGGAGTTCCTTTGCACAGCCCCGTGATTGCCAGTGCTCCCCGTCACCTGCACCATGCGCACGGCGAACACTCTCAAACACTGCGAAAACACAAATATAAAAAAGGACATCTTAGCATGGGATAAGCAGGACTCTTCACTTTTGGGTGACACCGTTCATGCTAGAAGTGAAGCTTTTGTGCCTGACCTGGAACCAACCAACCAAGTCCCAGGACTTCTAAACCAACCTCCACTCACCCCGAGCTGTTTCTTGACCACAGTGACAGTTTCTGTTGGTACCAGATGGTTTTCATATAACTCAATATTTTTGTTCTGCAATAAAAACATTGCCATTTGCGACTGAATTAAATTGTCTGAGCCCTCACTTTCCCACCAATTATAGTGAATTATGAACAACTCTTGAATGAGAGAATCTCCTTTCTAGTTGTTGGTGCTAGAAGATATATTTGCCTTGTGGCTGGCTCTATATTATTTGACTGATTTATAGATCCATAACTTACGGAATTAGAGGTGATCTTTTGGGTTTTTTTCAGAGCTTTAACTCAAAGCGGTTTCTTTTCTCTTTGAAATCATGTGGAAAATGAAGATGATAGATTTCCCCTCCATATATTTTCAGCCCTCTAATAACAAGTGGAATCTCACTTGCAGCTTTCTAGCCTGCACCCTCACCCTACATTAACTCGCCGTTCCAAACACACTTCATCTAAGCAGAAATGGACTTTAGATTTTCTACAATATTGATCGACCTTTACCCCTGAAGAGAGTCGGTGTAAGACTCAGGAACCTCTTAATAAATTTAGGCATATGGTGACACTTTTTTCATTGAAAGCCAGACCTGAAGAAGGGGTTTTTATATGTAGATTAGTTTGCCAGAGTGTTATCCACAGGAATCATCTTGCAATGAGTGCTATGTTGCTGTTGCCAAAACACAGGTTTTGGTCAAATTTATTTGGGGGACAAAAAAAGCCATACCACATTTACTCCCATTTGAATAGAGCTGACACGATTCTCAAATGATGGAAAATTTTAAGGCTATTCTTGTGTTACGGCATTGCTATGTCTGACCCGAAGTCAAGAGGTCAGAGTCAGAATGCCTCCTCCTTATGAAGGCGTAGGCTTCTCGTCAGTTCTGTTGAAATTTATGGGATCTCCGTAGCTGAGTTGAATTTGGAGGATTAATTTAGCAGGACAAAGATGCCAACTCTCCTACACTTATCAGAACCTAAGGCAGAGTCTGAGATTTCTCCAGAACAAATCTGTACTTGGAACTGCTGACAAGATTAAAAAAGAAAAGCATCCCTGTACTTCAGAAGTTATTCTGGGATTGAAAAAATCCAAGACACTTAGAGATTTTTAAAATGTTCACTAAAGAAAACAAGTCCTTTGGCTTCCTCTTCTAAAGGCTGCTAATCTATTGGGGTAGGTGACTATGTGAAATTTTGCTGCTCTCGGGCTGGAGTTCAGTCAGATTATAATTTTTTTAAAATTATTTTTTCTGGTAATGTCTAATAAAATGAAAACCTGACGGTAAAGATACCTCTGCCTGACCCACCTGCAAATGATGTAATGGAATTTCTCCATTCCCTATGTGCCGGCCAGCCAAATGTCTCACTGGAAAAGGAGAAAGGGAAGGATTTGTTGTGAAATAACAACAAAAAAAAAAGAGAATATTTAACAGGTCAGACTTGCAGAAACGCCTCCAGACAAGCTAGGCCAGTTGGGGTCAGTTCAGTCTCCCAGGGCATGAGGCATTAGTAGTATTTTCCATGGACTAAGTACAAGAGAAAAATAAAATTGGCTCTGGGTGTTCCTCCAATACCTGTGCTGCCTGAAACGATTTTTTGAAATCCTAGTATGAAACAGCATCTGATGCTGGAGCCCTTCAAACTGGGTTATGAAAAATCAGTGGCATTTTGCCTCTGCTCTTCTGTTTATTCTCTGGATCACATTTTCCTTGACCCAACAGTTACCCCTTTGCTACCTTGCTCTGACAGGTGCTCCATCAGCCGGTGCTCGCCCTTGGCATTGCCTTGCCACCCTTCGAAGACGTCGAGCACTAGTTATGTGAAGCTTAGCAGGTCGGGAGGACCCTGTAGGACCCAGATTCTGCAGCTCCCCAACCTCCCTGAAGGAATGGGACAGGCTCTGCACTTTAAGGAGCTCCAGCTCCTGTGCTTGCCTACCCAGCTGGTAGGATCCTGACTGGAGCTGGGCTGCAAGCACGGGGTCTACTCTTAGCTCCCTGACATACATGGAGAGCAAAGAGATGCCCTTCCAGAACACATCCAACCTCAGAGAGCTACGTTGTAATGGGTGATAACAACCTCTGGAGGTTCCCACCTCTCTGCATGGACCTCCGGGCGGTGGCAGGGGAACAAGACCCACCACACTGCCTAACGCAGGCATTGGGCACCGGTGTTTGCTCCTGCAAGTTTCTGTCACCCATATCCCACCACTGGTGGGCTGAGACACCACTGACACCCTGCACCGTAATGCTTTCACACAGGGAGGGCAAGGTACCGCTGGGAGAGACACTGGTGAGAATTTCTAAACCCATCCACGACAGCACCGTCACCTCTAGCGATGCACCTTATTAACAGGGCCCTGGAGCCCGTGATGGCTTCTGGACAGGTGCCACTCAGCCACTTTACCTCTCCCAGGCTCACATTCTCCTGCCATCTGCAGACGATTATTGCAAAGCTCAAAGTCCACTGGCTCCTGAACAACGTTGTCCAGTTATCCCAGTAGGCTAATTGGAGGCGGTGTGTGCTGGGGAGGAGGGGGAAGAACGCTGTTATTATTCATCTCGTGAACGAAAGGTGCTCGACTCTGGTTTGGTTTAATGGTGCAGTAACCACAGGCTAATATTATTAACTGGTCCTCAGCAGCATGCCAAAATTCCGGTCCTGTTGTGAGAGGAAAAAAGGAATAAAGCACTTGAGAATCCAAATCTTTGGTGCTAATTTTAGGCATGTATGCTGGCACGGGGAGCTTGTTTCATCCACTCAAATCTGGTGCTGTGCCACAGAGTCAGATTTACAGACTATTAGTGTCTCAAATAGCACTTCATGTGCAAGAAGCAAGGGGAAAAACACTGGGTCCCTCAGCTTTGTGGGGTTTGAGCTGAGTTATGCAAACAAAGTTACTTTAACTGTGGAGTTATTTACAGGTTGGCTTGTAGAAGCCTTAGTGACAGATTTAAATGAATCAATTTTTCTGCCTTTCACTCGCTGTCTTCCCCCTTCTTCCCCCTCTAGCTGTTACATGTAATTACAGGAAATCTTAGTATATCACATCTTCAAAAAGACACAATGAAAAGCAATAGCAAAGATATTCATTTCTTGCTTCTTTAATATTTTTCTTGGATGGGATGGAAGGGCGTGGCGGAGCTTTTCCTCGTAGCACCTCCGAGCTCTGTTGAGATCGCCTGGCGCAGACACCCCGAGCGCTCCTCTCGCTCAGGGCAGACGAGATCTGACAACCCCGTGACAATTACTTAGCTCTTTCTTGGCCTTTGAAACTGCTTTTAATGATTATGTGAGGCATCCACAGTAAACAGTCTAAATATGACCCTTTTCTTCTTTTTAAAAGCAATAATAACGTTTCCCGGGGTGGCAAAAGAACAGATAAACAGCACTTGAGGCAAAAGAATACTTCTCTGAAAGTACAACTGATGCAGTTACTGTTTCAGCTCCAGAAGCTTCATCAGTTGCTTTTACATATATATATCTCAACTGATTGTTGAAAGAAAATACAAAACTAGATTAGGAGAAAAAGAGAAATATGTAATAAAGATAGTGGGCAGAGTTGGATGAAACTAGGGAGAGAGAAAGAAAAACACTGCTAGTTTGGTTGCCTTCAAAGAAAGAAAATTTGCTTTTTAAATGGAAAAAAAAATAAAGTTTCCAGTGGAACCTGGGCAGAAAGTCAGAATCAAACAGATATAATTTGAGGGACAGACTCAAATGAGGGCTTACATTTCTGATTCTTTTTTTTTCTTTTCCTAAATGATCCTTCTTTTAATTCTATGTATTGTCAAGAAAACTTCTTAAATACATACTGTTGGAAGTCGAATGAGTATGAAAAATGTGGTTTTATTTTCTTTTTTAACAGAGGAAAGTCAAATGATAACAGCTTGATTTTTGAAAGAAACACAATAAAGTTTACCTGCAGAGGAGGTATTACCACTTACACCGAGTGCAAACAACTTGCAAACTACATTGAATTTCAAGGCACTGGCCTAGATATGGATAAAGAGAACGTGATTTAAATCAAAATCTGGTCCAATTCCTCATCCCTGTTAGTGGCTTTGGGGCTGTGGACTTGTGCAAGGGGGGATCACTTCTAGCTGTGACACACATGGACCCGGTGTCTCCCCTCGTCACAGCCAGTGTGCTGACATCTTCCTCCCAGCTCCTTGGATTTTTACCAGTGATATCACTGCTGCAAAATCCCCTTTTATCCTCAAAGTAGATACAACCACAGGGGTTCAAACGCCTTTTTTAATCCAAGCGAGAGAATAATAAATCACTTTGTTTGATGAAACTTTTATCTTTTTGACATGGACGTGGACATGCCCGTGACATGAAACGCCAGAAGTGATCCAAGGGTTAAGTACAGGAAGTCAGGCTCAAAGTTTGACTCAATTAAATCACAAATTTAAAGAGTTTTCTGATCTGCAGATGAAGGCTGAGCTGCTGGCAAGGCATGTAAGCTGTATCTTGCTGATCGATGTGGCTGCAGATGACACGTTTCAGGTACCCCAGGACAAGCCCATGAGCCCAGGAGGAGCAGGAGATTTGGCTTTTTCCATGAGAAAACTGCTGGGGGAATTTAGGGAGACAAACTGCAATCGTGCACAGAGGACTCTGCCCAGCTGATACCCCTTGAGTTTGATTTTCAGCCATATTTTCTTAGAAAATCAGTCTGAAGAAGCCAAGGCTGAATGTCACTCATAGCCCTGTACTTGTGCTGCACGTTTGAGGTACCTGAGCTTCCCACGGGCTGCAGCTCTGTGATGCTGAACCTTGATGAGTCTTACTGTCTTTGAAAAGGAATATATAAATGCTGGTTCAAATCCAAATGGAACTCTTAAATTAGGTATAGTCGTGGTTTAGGTGTTTTGGAAGCGTGGACATGTGGCAGTGAAATGCAAACCTTGCTGGGGTGTGTTTGCTCTGCAACACCTCTTAGCCCTGTATGGTTACAATTTTGTTAGCGTTTTTTTTTTTTTAACCTAAGAAAGGGTAAAGTGAGAAAACAGAAGGGGGAAAAAAAAAAAAGTGATTTTTAAATCAACTGTCATTTCTGGCAAGGCTGAGGATCCCAGCAAGGTATTTGTTTATTATCAGGTATTTCCTCAGGATCAAATCCAGAGCAGAGAAGTCTGGTACTAGTTAGAGTCTGTTTAAAATCCTCCTTGAAAAGAGATTTATGCGAGGAAATTACCTAACCTCAGGACAGAGGCTTAGTCAGCGGCAGTGCGGCTCTGCCGTGCGCATTGTTGGTCGCAGCGTGGGGGTTTTTTTTTAGCCCCGCCGAGGGTGCTCAGTGAGAACAGCAGCAGGTTTTCGCTCACATAACGGGATCAAAGCTCCCAATTGTTTCGAAGGAAATGACCCAGCACGAGGAGGAGCGTGTCGGACGTCGGGTTTTGCTCCCAGCCTCCACCAGCACCTGGCGGCCACTCCCAGAGAGCTGGGCGGCGCAGGGTACCCCGCTTTGGGTGAGGGGAACGTGGACGCCTCAACCCCTTCATTAGTGAAACAGCATCTCCTGAATCCCATCTTTTCCCAGGCTGCTGGCAAGGTGAGGTTCTGCAAATGATTCCCACCTTGCCAGGGTGTTTGCCCAGTGCCTGGCCACTTTTCCCAGCAGGTCACGACTGGGATGCCCCATGGACGTGGACGCATCCAGCACAGCAAACAGCCCCGGTGGGTGCACGCTCTGACCCACCCAGCAGCAGATTTAAAGCATAAAGGATGGAAAAGACCTATGAGTTCATCCCTGCCGCTTCCCTGCCAACAGCCAGTCGGATGCATTTAATTGTCTCATGATGGGACTTCCACTGTTTCTTTGGGAAAAAAAAAAAATTCCCATACATAGCTCACCTCAAGGACACTTCAACCCACGGTCAGGGCAAGCAGCTACAAAGCACATGACCGGGGTTGAAATGAGGTTTTGGAGGCAAAACACCCACTGAGCAGGTTGTCGTATTATTTTTTCAAGGTCACCACTAAAATATCTGGCAGGCTTATCTTACGGCTGGGAAGTTTTACTGTACTTGCAGAAAACAACCAATATTATTTTTTCTGGTGCCCGACTCCTTGCTGTTTGTGTTGGTTTAACTTCACTGACCCTAAAACGCGAGACTAGAGTAACGCGGTGTTGAACTGGATCCCGATATGGATATGAATTATGTGTGTAATACAGTAAATTATTGTGAAACAAACATTCAGCAAGCATCCTGTATGGAAACTCTCTCTTCTTTCATCTCCATTGATCATTGACGTCTCTGCTGACAGAACGTGGTTATACCGGCAGCCTATGATCACTTTGAAATGTCTCAGAAATATGTCTCCATGCAGTTAAGGTTTTCCGCTGCTAAGAAATATCTTAATGCTAAAGGTTTGTTTACAAGGGGTGGCTGTTTCCACTTGCTGGAGCATTTAAAAAGTTGTTTTTTCCAACCACTAAGTAGATCTAAACATTAAGTGTTTCTTAAGTTGGGTTTCCAGCTCCTAGACTGCTATAAACATTAACTTTCATTGGTTTAAAACAAAATAAGACAAACAAAAAAAATTGCTGCTTTCACTTAGCATCTCTTAATGTAAAAAAAAAAAAAAGAGTATTTTTAAAAGACTTGTTGTGCAATCCCAACACCCAGAGCAGGACCATGTGTAAAATGTGCAGAAGGGAAGGATTTTGACCCTATGCCCCTTACCTGCTCCCTCGGGGAAGGGAAGACAATAAATGTTGGCTCTGCTGCTTCCAACTACAGCCATGGAAGTGTGATCCTGGTGCCTTCCCCAGCTACGGGGTGGCTGGTGTTGGATGCCTTTGGGCCTGTGAAGCCATGGGGCGTGAGCTCTGCTCTGGAGGAACTTCTTTTGCTAGCCGGTGTCCCCAGTGTTTGTGACAACTGTCCTTCGATAAAAAAAAACATTTCCCAAGCCAAGCATCAGGGTCATTCAGGAAGTGAAGCCAAGGAGGGCTTGGTGCCTACCAGCTATGAGGGTGATTACCACGGTCACGTCTTTCTTGAGGGTGGGTGATGGGGCCAGCTTCTCTCTAGGCATTTGCGATGTTTGTCTGAAAACCGACAAGGAAAACTAGTGATTTCTGCTTGAAAATGCAGGCTGCTATATCATTATGCGTTTCCAATTAGATCACTGGAAATGAATGATCAATAGTAAAATAATTGCTGTTTTGGAATGGAAAACATGGTGTGTGGGAAACAAAACTGTATATAAAAACATCGCTGCAATCAGCTGTAAGCGATGCCATGAACCATTCCAGCAGCTGAGCACGCCCACCCATCTATGAAAGGGACTCTTATTCATACCCAGGTTTTATTTACTATGATATTTTTCCAGCTTCTGTAAAATTAAGGGGGTTCTGGTCTTGGTGGGTGTTAGTTCATGACTTGACAGTCCTGAATGTCTGATGAACTCTGCCTAGGCTGGAACTCACTGTGACCTCAATATCTGAATAATTAAATCTGAGTTGGGCCAGGCTGGCTGCTAAGTGTTGGAGACGCCTTTCCCCCTCCAGGAACAGAAAACCACTTTCTGATGGCCTCACCTGGGTTAAGATAAATGAGCTGATCTGGAGTTGATAAAACTTCTTTAAACAAGACTGAGGTAGCATGCACGTTCAAATTCAAATGCCACTTCCATTTTTTTTTCTGTTCTAAACTTGTTATTCTTATGAAGAATGGCACATCCCACAGCATGAGAAAGGTCCTGGATATCTTGGCGTGACGCAGGAGGGGAATCTCATTGCTAATCATCTCTATGATATCCTTTGTGCAGAGGAAGGAGAGATGGTCACGAGCTTCAGATCCCACAGTCGGATTGAAATGTCAAAATTAAGTGATTTTCGACAGAAGTTCTGAAATTAAGAACATATTTTCCTTCTCGGTTGTTGTTATTTTTTAAAGCGCTTTTAATCAAAAAGTTGCACGAACCTTTTCTAGATGAAAAGGAAAGCTACTTGTGTCTCCCAAACATTTCAAGTGGAATTTGCAGATACTCTCTTCCATTAGCCAACGAATGAAAAAGCACTTTGCTACGATGAAGCAATAAGTGCCTGTCATTCTTCTCCTCAGTCACTCCTCTGTTTCTCTTATTATGTTGTTCATTTAAATGTGACCACAGCATCCAAGTTTCTTATCATCAGATTTTATTCTGGTCTTTCTTGCTTCCCTCTCTCACCATCTAGCGATCTTCAGTCACGCCGTAAGGACGGCTGCGGGAAACACCTTGTGTCAGAGCATCCGTGGGGAGAGGGACAGCAAGAAGAATTCAACCATGTCAAAAAAAAAAAAAAAGGCTCTTCTTTCGTATTTTCCCTGATACAAGCCAGCCCAGAAGAAAGAGCATAATGCTGCAGTCAGTGCAGTGGCAGTTCCCTGCCCGAGTGGGACAAGGACACCAGCGCCATCTCTGAGAGCAGCACAATGCGCGGAAGCCAGCGAAAGATCATCCCCAGCCTTCCCGAGCGGGGATGGTTGCAAGGAGACAAGGTGTGTTGCTGCACCGAGCAGAATGTATTGAGCCTTGTGAATGGCACCTTTTAGAAATGGGAACAGGATATGTTTTTCCCATGGTTTGGGAACAATGTGAACACTTTCTCACACACTGTTGGTGAAGTATTTTGGCACACCTGTGCATTTGGAGAGTTCTATTAGACTCCAAGGTCTCCTAGTCAGCTGTTAAGGACCCTTTTCCTCTCTAAGAACATGGATTGATTACGTGGAAATATGATTTGGTTTTGTATTTGTGCTGGATCACAGATCAGAAGGAAGTTACAGCATGTACTGACTCCTGAGCGGAGATTTCTGCTCTGCAGCTCGACAAGCAGGGGCAACTCGGAGATGTTTACACAGCTCCCTTTTTTATTTTTGATCATACTGAATAGGGAAAAATTGTTTACACACTACAGAGGATGTTTTACCACTGCTACTTCCTACAGAAACGTCCTCAAGCTTCAAGTGCTGGCTGACACAAAGTGCTCCGTATGTCTTTGATTGGTGTCTCCTAGAAGGGAGGAGAGAGATTGCTCCTCTGTGGGACCATCAATCCCGTAATCAGCTCCACCAGGTCTAAACAAATCACCGTTGCTTCAGGGCATCTGCATCTTATTATTCCCGATGAGGTAATTTTGGATTGCGTGCACAGCCTTGTGCAGAAACAGGAGCCTTCGGGCCTGCAGGCGAGTGAGGGTGGGATGAGGGTTGCCCCCAGGTGTCTCCATCCCACTCCTGCCCCAGCTGTGGGCTCCTGGTGGGAACCATCCAACCGTTCAACGCAGCTTTATTTTCGAATATCAATTCCAATGCATTCAGAGCCAAACCTTTTATTTCATTGAGGCTGCTCTGCAGGACTGGTTTGGCGTGCTCAGGGCATGGGGACAGCACAGAGAAGTGCTGCTGCTCCGAAAAGTGGATCCTTCTGTTTTGAGGGTTAACATAGAGGGTTCGGCTGCTTTTTCCTCATGTCCAGTTGATTCCTCGGCTGCCTCAGTCCCACACAGTGCCTCACTCAACAGTGGGAGAAGTAAACCTGAGAATTTACACCCTGAGAGTGTAAATTTAAAGTCCACCATATTTGAGCATTGCTACCTGGGGCAAATTTTCAGGTATGCTGAGCTTCAGAGGCTCCAGTCATGTTATGTCATGTAGGTAGGACAGCAAAGCCCCAGGAAGAGGTGTTTTTTTCTAAACTGCAGAACAGGGTGGCTGCAGTAAATTGAAAGTTTACCCGTTTCCATCTCCACAAAAAGCTAAATAGGACACAGAAAGCCAGAGAATTGCAACATTTTCCCCATAAATGTTCCTTAAAAATGTTTTCAGTGATCATTTGGCACGGGAATAGAATTTCCATCAAAACCTGTTGAGGGACAAGACTGGTTTCCCTCCTTTCCCTCCACGACTGGGAAGAATAATTTGTCCCTGTAAAAGCTATAAGAAACTTTCCGGATTAGAAACCAAGCTACAACCAATACATGGACCCGCATGTGGAGGCACACGCAGGCGCTGCCGTGCTGCAGCCTTTAAAGGGAGAAATAAAATGAAAAAAACACATGAGGCGGCATCACGCACCGCGGCCGGGGCTACCTGTATTTTATAACATCCACTCTGTTTCCAATTTCAACAGCTTGGCAAAAGCTCTCCCGGTGGAAATAATTGAGGCCCGAAAGTCAAAAGCAATGGAGGAAATATCTAAGCTATGAAATGTCAAGTTGCTTTCCAAAAGGGTTCCAATCTCCAACCACATCAAGAGGGGTGTCTGAAAAGACAATCAGGACTCCGGTCAATTAAACGTCGTTTTTACTTTTTCTGTTGCTTGGGAATGCAGCGCCGGAGGAACGCCCAGCGTGGTGGGGTGGTTATCCTCCACAACCCCGCAGACCTTGTTTTTCAGCTGCAGGTTCTGTTTTTTTCTCCTGAGGTATTTCTATTTTCTATAAAGCCCCATTCAGATTATTCTAAGCAAGCAATTTAGGACCTTGTTGTTTTCATTTCACTTTTGCTTTGGGAAGGTAAAACGTTCAACACTTAAAAAACTGAAGCCAAGGGAGCAAAACTTGAGCTGTAAGTAAATACTCATTCTTCAATTAACCCCGACTAAAAACACATTTGAGAGGATAGAGCCTCCTGCACAGGGGGATTAATTTCATATAAATATCAGTCATATCTACTGCCCAGCAAATCTTTAAATACAGTGGTTAAGAAATGTAATTCCTGAATATGAACCATGAGGCATCATAAGAAGATGAGTTACATCTTGATACCAAAGGTCCCGACCACTCGCTCTTCCATGTGATGATTGTTTCTCATCCCTGAAGAGGCAAGAATTTAGTAGTGACTTTTCCTGGGTGCTTTTAAACTTCATAAAATGGGGGAAAGAAGGATGAATATATTCCTAAACGTACAAAAAAAAAAAAAAAAGCAGCTTTATTTTCCCAGGGGAGTTTAACTATATTAGTTTACATCCTGTGGCATGAATAAATAAACAATCCCTAACCAATTTCAGACTTGCCGCTGTTTTGGCTGGCAGAACCTTTGCTTAGAAAGGCTCAGCTAACGCTGTGCCGCCGAGCTCTCGTTTTCTTCTTCCACTCGTTTCCGCACCGCTGGGCCT
>NW_009736869.1:36426-47640 GCF_000703405.1 Apaloderma vittatum | reverse complement strand
CCGTCCACGCTCTTTCCTTGCTCATCGCTTTCCTTTTGTGTTTCCCAGTTTGCTCCATTGCCTTTCTCTTAGGAGACACGGTCCTTTCCATATCCATATTTTTCTTCGCCTCCTCGTATCATTCTCAATTGCCAAATTGCCTCTTGTTCTGCTCCGCCAGGGAGGTGGTCTTCACAAAATCTGTATTTATGGGCTAGGGATAAATAACGCATGAACTAGGGATAGATAATACATTTAAAACATGCCCACTGAGTCCTGCAGGATGTCTTGGGGTTCAACTCCTCTTGCAGCCTCAAGTCCCCAAGTAACCTCAAGCAAGTCTTGCAACGTCTAGTCCTCAAATAATCTCTGCTGTCACTGGATCTTGGTGACTTCTGCCCTGGGCTGCTTCTCCTCTCCATCAGTGTGTAGTCCCTGGCCATGCCCTGGGCTGTGGCCACAGCTCAGAGCTCTCCTCACTGCCAAGAAGCTTCATGCAGGAGAGGGACCAAGCAGCTCTCACCATGGCTGGTAAAGGACTCCTCTGCAGCAGGTTCCTGCAGCGCTTTAAGTTTCTAGAGCTCTGAAAGACCAGCAGAAACAGAGATACTAAAATAACAGCCTGTGAGGTGCTTAAAAGCTCAAGTATATTTAAGGAATTTTGAATAACAGTAGTGTGTCTTCTGATTTTAAACTGGCATACTTTCATGCTGAAATCAAACAGGCCCAGGCAGGTTGGCACACCTCCTCCTGCCAAGGCAGAAGGATCATATGGTAATGGTTGGAATTTATATGGCTTTATTTTACAAAACATTAAATTTGCCAATCTGCCAACTCCTTCCTCCAGTGACATGGAGATATTAAAGGGAGGGTTTGCAGAAGTCCCACGGAATGGTAAAGGCAAAGAGATTTAAGACAGCAAGAGAGAGTGAAGAGATCTCAGGGTATCCTTGAAGAAAACACCAAATCCAAACAGTGCAGCTCACCTGGGGGCGAGCTCAGAGAGAGAAAGGTTTACTTATCATGCCTGAATAGAAAAGAGAAGAATGGTCATTCCACTTCTTGAGGAAACGTGGATGTCATGGGGAAAGTGAAGGCATCTGCTAACTGAACTGTGCTTTGTCTTAATGAGGTTTCTTAAGGCAGTTGCATTACATCTGCTCATGCTGGGCTTTTAGTTCAGGTGCTTTAAGCTAAACTTTCACGCACCTACTTTGCTGAATTGTTCAGGGAACTTTTGGAGTTTAAGCTCTTAGTGCATGTGTCTCATTTAATTTTAACTTCAATGTCTAATTTAGAAAACCAGGTTAGCCCTGCTCCCATGTGGTGGCTGCTTCCTCCAGCCCCACGCGATGGGGACTGGGCTGTGCAGGGATGAATTGCTCTGGACATCAGTAGGGAAGGACCACAACGGTTCCTCACAAGCCCTGGGGTCATTCCCACCAGCAGCAGGGCTCTGTGTGTGCCTTCAGCCCTGGCTGTGGTGCAAAGGAGGATGCTGCACTCTCGATCCCATGAGGTGCTTTGATTATTTGTGGCAGTTGGAGCTGAAGATTACTGGGGAGCCTTTGTGAACATCATCCTTCATTTCACAGGACTCCTGGGTTTGCTCACTACCATCTCCTTCCAGCCTCCAGCCCAAGATACAGGACACGTTGGGACAGACTCCAGCAAACCATGTGCTGAACCTGCATCCCGGCAGGTGTGGAGCGCATTGATACTCGACTTCTTCGCTCAGATAAAGCTAGAAGGGAAGAAAGCCATCCTGGAGACTAAGTTTGGTTGGAAAATGCTGTTTATCCTCTTGAGCTCTCTGCGAAGGACACAATAGAACAATGGGCTCGAGGCACTGGAGAGGCGAAGCCCTGAGGTCACCTTCGCCGCCTCCCAGCTGGTGCAGCATTGTTCCCTGATGGGAATTTCTGCACCGCTCAGCTCTGCGACCATGTGTTTCCGACTACTGTTACCCGGCTTCTCCCTCCCCCAGTCCTTCCACCTCTTTGTTACTCCCACAGAGACCGTGGATTATTAATTAAACCTCCACACAAGCTTCTGAGGTCGATAGGTATTGGGAACTTTTATCTTATAGATATGGAAACTGATGCAAAAAAGGAGAACGACCTTGTGAAAACCACAATAAGAGGCACCATCAATGCCAGCCCTTGGGTGCAGGACTGCTGAATGGCCTCTGTGCTCAACAGAGAGAAGGGCAGAGACCAAAAAGCAACACTGACAAGTGTAGCCCTGATAGGAGTACGTTTATGGACATCCCAGTATGCCTGAGATAATGAGATGCGCTAAGAGGCAAAGTTTACTTGAAGGACACCAACATGACTCTCATCCCTTTGGCACATGAGTTGGGATCTCCACAAAGCAGAACGCACACATATGGACACCGTTGGGTTGTGTTCCACTGTGTGTGACACAACCTGTTTTGCTCAAAGCGTCTGACCGCCTGTTGATTTTGCCTGGGTGGCTAAATCCTTTGTCATTACAAATCTAAAAGAAAACTTGCTTTTTGTTGAATTGCCTACAAGAACTGTCCAAAAGAAAAAAAAAAAGAAACAGAGCACAAGACTACATGAGAGAACGTCCAAAATATATTGCCTGGTTAGCAGGGGACTTAGGGAACTCCATCGCCTCCATGAGCACTTGCAGGCACAGATCCACATTCTTCCTGTTTCTCTCAGGACTGTGTCTGTATCTTCATCAACATGATTTATTTCAGCACAGAAACCAATCTTTCTGGATTAAAGTCTAACAGGAGGGAAGCAGCAGCGGGACAGCTGCCTCAGGAGGCACATGTGTCCATAAAGTGAGGGATCTTCTGTCATTACTAGGGATCAGGGACGAGAGTGACATGGGCCCCAGGGAAGAACTTGTTATCATTTACCAAACATCTGACACCCCTCCCTCTCTCTCTCCATATATATATATATCTCCCCATATATAATACAATATAATGGCTTTTGCAGGATTCAGAAAGTGATGTTGTTCCAGTTGTCTGAGCTGGCGGCTTCCAGTTTGTGGCCATATGGTTGGCTGTGAACTTGACTAATAAAAATGAACTTTTTTCTTTCTGCCTTTTTTTCTCCTGTTCTTCCTGACCCTACTCAGTGCCATAAATACCTGTACATAGCAAAGACTTTATAAATAGCACAGTAGCATCCCCCGACAGCAGACTGGTGTGAAGTCTGACCGGCAGTCTCTGGCTTGCAGTAATGTGGAGCTGGAGCGGTCTGGGAGAGGAATATGTGGCCAATAAAGATTTGTGAAGTTAAAGTCATTCAGAAAGCTCAACGCTAGGCAAAACTGGGCAAAAAAAAATTACCGATCTGCCACGGGACAAGGTTCTGAAATGGAAACACCTTAAGCCAATATTGCCCCTCTGAGATAGCACTGAAATTCCATATAAATTTATGGTGTAGCTGACAGTGAGCTTGAGTAACTCGGTGTGTCTGGACGTCTGGCCCAGTCCAATAATAACACGAAAGAGAATTTTGTACAGATCCTTTGCTGATGCCGAAACTTTGGACTTAGTTTTTGGAACTTTTTTTATTTGACAGTTGTCTACAAATTGTCGGATTCTCGGATGAATTTCTTTTTTGAAATTGTTCATAAATCTTCTCAATAGCTCTTGGTATGCAAGACCTACGCAATTTGAGTGCCGCTCGTTAGTTGTTCAGCTCATGCGGTAATATTCTGGTTCCCTTATTGGATAGTCTCTGTTACTGTCTGTCTGAAGCATTCAGAAGTCATGAGTGAATGCCCAAAACTCCAAGGATTGGCTTCAAAAACATTAGTATTATTTTTAGTAAAAACATATCAAAATCAGTGCTTTTATTCGCTTTCTTGCTTCCGAGTCTGTAAGGCTCACACGTACAATCTGCTGGAAACCGCCCTTCAAAACAAGGCAAGCTTCTGTTCCCACATAAATTAACACTTTGAAAGTTAGAAATGGAAGGTTTTCCTGAGAAGCCGGGTTTTTAGCCTGCTGGATTCTTTGATGTCTAATACAAGCGGGAGCACCAGCTGATGCTTTTCCCACTGCTGGGAGTCTCCTAACATATCTCTGCGGTGCCTGCTCCTGAGTTTTTTGAGCTGGTTGAGCTGACCCTGTAGAGCATCCTTCAGCAGAGCCAATGAGAGCACCTCGCCCTGCATCTGTCTGCCCATCGCCACCCAGATCTGGCGAAAATACTCAGAGTAATGGCAGCCGTGCACAAATTGCACTGGTTCACTGCAAAATAAACCAATGCCAGGAAAAGGGGGTTTGAGTATTTTTAAGCTGAGGGGAAAGATCATCTTTATCTCAGTTGTGATTCAGAACAGCTGAACCCGCACAAGATAGCCTCTATCTTGCTCAAGAGTAGAAGGAATTGAAAAATGTAAAGGTCTGGAGAGGGAAAGTAACACTTCCCTGTTGATAATTGAATGGTTCTTAGTAGAGCATCTCCTAGGGGATACTTATGTCCAGAGAGGCAGCAAACATAGGGGCTCAGCTTCCTGAGGGTTTTTTGGTTACACCTTCTGTGCTCAGCACGTTGCCAGACAAGCGTGAAGGCATCTCATGTGCCATCAGCTCTGAACAGGACCCTTCTTTCTTCCCCAGATTTCCTAATGGAAAATTTTTAGTGTATTTTTACAGCTAAGATGCACAAAATGTCTGTGTCTCTTTTCTACTTTTCTCCTCTACCTTTGCAATCCTTCTCACTCTCCTTTTTTTTGTTTTGTTTGTCCATTGACAGAGGAACAAGAGAACTGAAAGGATAACCAGAACTTCAACATTCAGTTCATTTTCTTTTCACTTTGTTTTAGAATGGACAAGTTTTCTAACTGTTTGAGCAAGTTTTAGCTCACAAAAGAAAATGATGCTGAACGTACCTAAAGGCATTCACAAGCCATAACAGACACAGCAGCATGTGTCTGAAGAACTGCCTTTTTTTTTTTTTTTTAAGATTCTCAAAGCAAATTCCACTTTACTTCATGCCTTAAAGCAGACGGGAAATCATTTGAGCCTTCCGTATATGTCAAGCCTCTCCAGCAAGGTAAATGTTTTTCCTACAAATAATGCCTTGCATGTTTGATCATCTTTGTAACCACAATATCTATAAGCATCTCAAATGTTAAACAACGCATGAGCCAAATATATTTACCAGCCAGGAGATTTAAAAGCCATTCTTGACGTCAAGCTGTGAAGATCAAATATTCTAACTTGGTGGCTGCCAATACAGTTCCTAACCATTGTCTAGATCCAAACCCCATTGTACTTGTTTTTGTTTTTGGCATCTGAAGTAAGTCTTTTACTCAGACCACTTACATTCTTAAATAAATAAGTTTCTAGGTCAGGTTGCTGATGGATGTTCATACAGCTATAATTTAAATCTAATGGTGATATCAGCTTCTAATTAGGTACAGCATGAAGTTAGTGACTTTTCCATAAATTAAGTATTTTATATTCCTAGTGCAATGACCCAAATTCAGGGATTTGTCTTTCTTTTCCTTCATGGTCAGATACCTCAAGAGGAAGCTTTAACTCACATAATATTCCTCTGTCTTTCTTCCATATTTGATACCTCTTCTTCAAAGAGAGGAAAAGACAAAATCTCCTCTTGCCACATCACCTCTGATGTCACCCTGGGGCTGGTGAAGGACGTCAGCCACTGCGTTTCTGAGAGATATGGTGACTCTCCGGCGTGGTTGTAGCTCAGGATTATCCCAAGCTCCAGTCGTGGTAAAACTTAATTGCTCTGATCACTGTGCAACTGAGTAACCCGGACTTCTGAGCAGCTTTCAAGTGAGTAGGGTTAGATTTGTGCTGAGCATTTCTCTACGCAGGCTACAGAATAACTGTAGAAGTACAGGCCCAGCTTCTGGTATCGTTACTCAGGTTTAATGATACCAGCATCAGCCAGTGATGATGCTTGTGGAGTAAACGGCTATTAAATCAGAACAAGTGTGCTAGCCTGTGCCTCTCCACGCACTACAGGCAATAAGTACATAAAAATCTGGCTCTGACAGCTCTGGGACAAATGCATCAACTTTTCCATATCCTGATAAGTGCTTACAGTCTTCATGGAATTACAGTCGGGAGTAATTATTGCTCATAATGCGTACGGGCTGCTGAATCAAACCTAACGTGAAACGTCATTAAAAAGGCAACAAAATTCATTTGCATTTACTCAGCTCTGATGGAATTTAAGGGAGAGGACATCACTTGAGGACTTGCTGTTGCCTTCTTTCTCTTCAGCTTTGTTTTTGGAACAACCTTTTCCCACCCAGACATGGGAGAGACCACATGTCCCAGGTTGGGGAAGCAGGGAGATGGGGCAAATATTACAGATGCACTTGGCATCATTTGTCAGGCACTCGAGGAGCCGATGGGATGCCCTGGGATGTGTCCCCTCCTGCCCTCAGCATCCTGGCTATGCCCAGTGAGATCTGTAACTGGTTAATAATCCCATGTGGAATAATTACAGTGTGTTCTAGATTTTATTTTTAAAATGCAGAACAGGGAAAAAGGATGAAATAATAAAACCTGGCACCCACCATGCTGTTCAGGATGAACAGTGAGAGAAAAAAGTACCTGGCTTAGTCATCCTCTGGATAATCCAGACACCGCAGAAGTGTCTGCCTTTCCCCGAATTTAGTTACTCAGTCTGATGCTGCTCAGCCTTTATACCCCAGCTCAAGTCTGAGCCGGATGCCCCTGATCTAGTATTTGCTGTTTGTCCAGGAACACAAAATGTGTTGCAAGGTACAGAGGCACAGACTGCAGCTAGCATCCTCTGCTCTAGCCCCTGAAATACAAATTAGCCAGTCTGGTATTTGATCACGGACTGTTCTTAAAGCAGCTTTTTATTCTGTACTTTTATTTTCCATGGTTGTTGCCAAGACAGAGTCCTCTCCAGGACCCCCTCCCATCCCATCCCATCTCGTCCAATCCCCTGGTTCTTCATCCTTGCTTTTCCCTCTTTATTTTCCAGATCAAGCCTTGGCTCCTTCTACCCCTTCTCTTCCACATTGGCTTTTGTGGCCTGCTTGCAAACTTGCTTGTGTATTTTATGCATGCCCATGAAATCTCTCCTCGTTGGCACTGCATCTTCCTAGTGTTCTCAGCAGTTACTGGGTTTGTGTTTTTTTAATATTAAGCTGTTCTGCCTTACTCCTGGGTACTGGACTGCAATGAAAAAGACTGTGAATTAATGAAATATCTATTGCGGCTGACTCGAAATGATCCTAAAAAAAATAAATGCTTAAGTCCTACTAGTCCTGATTAGCTCAATTACCTGCCAGCACAGGCTTCTTCTTTATATTTCCTAATTCTTTGCCCAATCTATTATTAAATGTCTGAAGGAATCGCCTTCCTCTGCTTTCATTGAGGAAATAATTCCAGTGCCTAACAGCTCTCCCTGGCAGGAAAACTCTTCTTAAAATTGTCTTTTTGCACCTCCTCCCTTCACCTGGACGACACTTAATTCCTGTCTGTCCTTGAGGAATATATGTCTTCACATATTCATAGGTAATTATTGTTTTTCCACTTTCACAAGTACTTGGCCACAAAGTGGTTACACTTCAAAGATCCCTGCCTCAGATACTTTGGGAACATTCCCTCATTATCTGCAGAGTTACCAGCAGAGGCAAGACATCCAGTTTCTCATCTTAGGTCCAAAAGCTGGCATCACATCCAGCTAAGCGGTGCTTAGGGCCCTGCTCTTGACTTCTGGAGAAGTTTTGGACTCTCAGGTTTGGGGAAATGACACCAAATCATTTAGTCTTTCCTCTTTACTGGGTAGGGAGTGATGGGTGACAAAGCCTCAGCCAAAATCCAGCCAGTCAGGAAATCCTTGCTTGAAAATAAAACATAAATAGCTGCATTTGCTCCAGGAGACCCTGTTCTCTTCTGAAGGGGCTCCCCACGAGCTTGTGATCAGTCCTTGGGGAGCAAGACTGACTCACTGGGTTTTACAGGGATCTTTGGTTTGCCTGCATCGCCCCCCACCAGCAAAACACGCATCACATAAAATGTTTTATTGCAGAAATTCGTTGTAACAGTGCAATAACTGCCTCTACGCTTTTACAACCTCTCTCAAGCGCGACGGATGCATCCAGTTAATTTTGTCATAGAGACACGCTCAGCCAAATGAAAACAGAGGTGTCAGGTGGAGGTGAAGTGTGAGTGACAGAGAGCCCTGCCCCTACACCAGGGGCTGGGGAAAATGGGAGTCACTGGTTCAAAGAATTCAGTTCCTGTGCTGCAAACAGATCTGTTACGCTATTACAGCAGCTTAATACAGCAATTATTTCCAAAGCGTGCCCACACGCGTCGAAATTCTCACACGTGAAGGCGTTCCATGGTTTATGCGCTCCGACAAAAAGAGCTTGTTAGCGTTCAGGTTTAGGCAACAGCTTTAATCCCAGTTCAAGGGGCTTTGATGGGGAACTGAGCACGGAACCTGCCTGGCCATTGCGATCACGAGCCGTGCGCCGTGCTCGGGACACGGCTTCGGGTCTTACTGCGTGACTAAATGGCATTGTTAAGAGCTCTGGTCTCGGAGAGAAACAAATAATGCTTAATTACTCCTTATGGGGGCCTTCCCACCTCACTTTTTTAATAATCAGATAATGTTCTTGTCACTGCCAGGGATGTAGGGCTTCTGTTGGCTCTCAGGGCTGCGACAGGAGGGCAGGATGAGCTCCTGCGAGGCCAGGTGAGGCGATGGAGACAATCCCACTCATGATTACAGATATTATTTGTAAAGCAATTTGGGCTCTGCCGCCTCAGTCACGTCAGTTGATCGGATACAGATCTAAGTTATTCTTTCAGAAAGCGCTCCGTAACTAAAATGATTTAAGAGGTTCCTCGGGGCTGGGCGAGATGGCCGAGCAAACCAGGCATGCCAGACTTCAGACTGATGGGAATTTAAATGGCTTGGGTTTAAAATCCCAGAAAATAAAATAAAATGGTGAATGCTCTGAATGGAAATTATTCTCTGCCACAATGGCATCAGCAGAAATGCCAAGCTTATCTATTTATAGCATTATCTGTGTCTAAATACCCATAAATAGCTATGTAAAACACTGCAGTTGTATGAATGTGTGTGCGTATGTCTTTTCCAGCCACTGAAATGTTAAATCAATTTTATAACAAGTTGCTTTTCCAGCCACTGAGTGGCTGTAAATGTTAAGTGTTTTTACAGGGGATTTTTTTCCCAGCTGCTAAGCAGCTTTAAATGTTATCAAAAAAAGTTGCTTTTCCAGCTGTTCAACCACTCTAAGCATTTTTAATGTGTTATTTTTTTTTTTAACTTGCTAAAACCTATTTATATTTTACTCATAAAGCAAGTGCAAAATTGTCCTGGCTCTGTCTAGGTCTTGTTTTTATTGTATTTTTTTTTCTTTTTTTGAAACCTGTGAATAAAAATTCTTTCTCTGTCTGAGGAAAATTTTCTTGAGAAGGGGCTTTGCTTTAATGAGTCCAAGATGAACATTATGAGTTCATCTTAGCATTTAGATACCTCAAAAGCACCGTCCTTGTGGTATGTTCAATGGAAACACTGTTCTTGTGGTATGTTCAATGGAAATACTGTACTTGTGGTATTTTCGATGGAAAAAATATTATTGTGGCTTTTCCAATTCAGGAAATGCTGGTCGGTCTTTAAACCGGGGGAAAAAGAGGGAGTGGAGGGTGAGAGAGCTAAATTGAGGTGACAGTGAAATGGAAGAATTATTTTATTGTAACGAGGTGGGGAGAGATATACGAAGAGTTTAGGGCAGGAAAATGGAAAATTCTTGTGGCCCTTGAGGATTCATAACAGTGGGAGAAGGAAAAAGATCTGGGGTAGTGTAAGGAAAGGTGTAGGATGAAGTTGGGAAGGAAGAAAAGAAGAGTTTGAAGGGAGGAATGAAAAAAGAAAGGAGAATAAAGAAAAGAAATACCTTGCTAAACGCAACAGCTAAGAACATGCCTTGCTTGAAAAGACACGAGAAGTCCATTTATCTTTGAGTCCCAGGGTCAAGTATCCACAGGGATGTATTGCCACACATTCAGAGAAATTAAAGGATTTTGCCATTGACTTAACCAGAGTGAAATCCCCTCAAAACTAAGAAGTTCTTTGCAGTCTGACACTCCTAACCATAATGATTTTTAGTGATGGTTGCAGGCATATGTAGGAAACTAGTTTAGTTCATCCATGCTTGCAGAGGCATTCAGATGTCCTCTCAATGAACTTAACGTGACCAGCAGAAAATACCAAACAGACCCAGAAACATAAACCCTGTGCTTTGTTCCCATCTATTAAAAGTATATATCCTATATTTTTGTGCATCCAACAGTGATATGATCCCATCTGATCTGCTTTTAACTCAAAACCCTGAGGTTTCCATTTGCTCTATTGCTAGTTTGAGAACTGCACATCTTCTCAAGTCTTTACAAAAGATTCACGTTTACTGCAGATTTAACTTGTGCTTTAACTGATACTAGATTCCATCCAATTCACAATAAAGTCGCTTTGGCCACGTTCATCTCTTTGTCTTTGCTTTCTAAGAACTTTTGAGTTATCAAGTTTTGCTGGCCAAAAACATAGCGGAGAGCAAATTTCAGAATCACACAGAGAAGTATTTACAGAAACTGACATTTTGGTTTCCACCAGGAAATATTTGCACCAGATGTGCTTACATGTGCCTCCATTCAGGACTGGAAACGCCACCATGTGCTTCGTCTGACCAGGCAGATTGAAGTAGCTCAAATTTTGAAGACTCATAACGAGCTACCGGAGAAAACGGTTCAGAAATATGGTGTTTATGTAGTAAATTTAGATGCTCCGATAAAATTCAGGGACCAGGCAAAGTCAGCGTTCAGATTTCTTGTCTCTTCGGGAACTTCACGTCAATACCATAATGAATGGATTCTTTTTTAAAAATTACCTTTAGACCATCCGTAAAGAGAAGGGGGAAAAGCAGCAAGTGGATTAGTACCCAAAATACTGGAATCTTGCTGGCGAACTGGCACAGCCGTAAATCCTGCTGGATCTTCTTTGCCTCCTGTCACCTGCCATTACCACATTGAACAAGACAGCAACTTAGATCATCTGTTAGTAAGTTACTCACAGTGACAACAAATATATTAGCCTGTTAGTTAAACACATGCTTATTTAAAAATTTGAATTCTCTCCTCGATTTTGGACCACATGGTACAAGACAAATTTACCAGCGTGACAGAGCAAATGTGTGATT